>NC_086452.1:41962011-42262011 GCF_028390025.1 Pseudophryne corroboree | reverse complement strand
ATCTCCCCCCTCCTCACCTGTATCTCCCCCCTCCTCACCTGTATCTCCCCCCTCCTCACCTGTATCTCCCCCTCCCCACCTGTATCTCCCCCCTCCTCACCTGTATCTCCCCCCTCCTCACCTGTATCTCCCCCCTCCTCACCTGTATCTCCCCCCTCCCCACCTGTATCTCCCCCCTCCTCACCTGTATCTCCCCCCTCCTCACCTGTATCTCCCCCCTCATCACCTGTATCTCCCCCTCCCCACCTGTATCTCCCCCCTCCTCACCTGTATCTCCCCCTCCCACCTGTATCTCCCCCCTCCTCACCTGTATCTCCCCCCTCCTCACCTGTATCTCCCCCTCCCCACCTGTATCTCCCCCCTCCTCACCTGTATCTCCCCCCTCCTCACCTGTATCTCCCCCTCCCCACCTGTATCTCCCCCCTCCTCACCTGTATCTCCCCCTCCCCACCTGTATCTCCCCCACCTGTATCTTCCCCCCTCCTCACCTGTATCTCCCCCCTCCTCACCTGTATCTCCCCCTCCCCACCTGTATCTCCCCCCTCCTCACCTGTATCTCCCCCTCCCCACCTGTATCTCCCCCACCTGTATCTTCCCCCCTCCCCACCTGTATCTCCCCCACCTGTATCTTCCCCCCTCCCCACCTGTATCTCCCCCCTTCTCACCTGTATCTCCCCCACCTGTATCTTCCCCCCTCCCCACCTGTATCTCCCCACCTGTATCTGCCCCCCACCTGTATCTCCCCCCTCCTCACCTGTATCTCCCCCCTCCTCACCTGTATCTCCCCCTCCCCACCTGTATCTCCCCCCTCCTCACCTGTATCTCTCCCCTCCTCACCTGTATCTCCCCCTCCCCACCTGTATCTCCCCCCTCCTCACCTGTATCTCTCCCCTCCTCACCTGTATCTCCCCCTCCCCACCTGTATCTCCCCCCTCCTCACCTGTATCTCCCCCTCCCCACCTGTATCTCCCCCCCTCCCCACCTGTATATCCCCCCCCTCCCCACCTGTATCTCCCCCCTCCTCACCTGTATCTCCCCCCTTCTCACCTGTATCTCCCCCCTTCTCACCTGTATCTCCCCCCTTCTCACCTGTATCTCCCCCCTCCCCACCTGTATCTCCCCCCTCCCCAGCTGTATCTTCCCCTCCCCTCTTGTCTCTCCCCTCTCCTCACCTGTATCTCCCCCCTTCTCACCTGTATCTCCCCCTCCCCACCTGTATCTCCCCCCTCCCCAGCTGTATCTTCCCCTCCCCAGCTGTATCTTCCCCTCCCCAGCTGTATCTTCCCCTCCCCAGCTATATCTTCCCCTCCCCAGCTGTATCTTCCCCTCCCCATCTCTGTCTTCCTTCACACCTGTGTCTATGCCCCCTCTCCACTGACAGTGCTGCAGCCAGACGCCATCACCACCAGCTGCAGCAACAGGGTGACCGGAGTGGCCCCAGGAAGGGGGGACGTTGTGGACTGTCACTACCACCTCTCAGCTACTGACTTCAGCCATTATATGGAAGGAGGACACATCTGTTGTTCTAGGATCTAAACAGCAAGTGGCTATAGTATTTGTATATTGCTATGGATTTACTTAAAAGAAAAGCGCACCTTTATTGGACTATCCAGCATTATTAGGACTATTCTCAAAAGATAATTATTTGTTTTAAATCCCCATACCCTCCAACATTTTACACATAAAAATTGGTACAAATTAGAAAAGGGGACATGGCCACGCCCCTTTTCCTGTACTTTTGGTACAGTTGGAGGGTATGAATCCCTGGATGTGTTCAAATACACGGTGTGTATCTATTGTTCACTCCAAGATGTTCAAGTGTGTATGTTGCAACAGGGAAGCGCTGATATAGATGCACATTCAGGTATGGGTCGTTGGCTCGACACAACTTAGGTCGACCACTGAAGGTCCACATTGCTGTTAGGTCGACAGGCAATGGGCATTAGGTCGACATGTACTAGATCAACAGGTAAAAAGGTCGACATGAGTTTTTTGACTGTTTTTGGTGTTGTTTTCTCCGTAAAGTGACGGGGAACCCCAGTTAGTGCACCATGTCCCCTTGCATGCTTCGGGCAAGGTGCTTCCCTCCGCTACCGCTGCGCTCGGCACAGGTTACCATTCCAATCGTAGTCCACGTCGATCGTTAAGTATGAAAAAATAAAAATGTTGAAAACTCATGTCAACCTTTTGCCCTGTCGACCTAGTACATGTCAACCTAACGCCCATGTCGACCTATTGCCTGTCGACCTAACAGCAATGTCGACCTTCAGTGGTCGACCTAACGACCGCATCCCGCACATTCAATCTAATGGAGTACTGATGAATGCTCTAATTGAGAATCTTCAGCTGCATGTCCTCTTTTAATTGCACACTTTTTTTTTTTTAGGAAAACATTTCTGTTCCCTTTCCACCTGTATCTATACCACCTCCCCACCTGTGTGTCTACCACCTCCCCACTTGGGTGTCTACCACCTCTCCACCTGTGTCTCTACCACCTCCCCACCTGTGTCTCGGTCTCCCTCACCACCTGTATCCCTACCCGCTCCCCACCTGTATGACTCCCCCTCTCCACATATGTTTCTGCCTTCTCTACCTGTGCTTCCACCACTCTCTCCATTTGTGTCTCTGTGCCACCTTCACTTCCTGTCTCTCTGCCACCTTCACTACCTGTGTGTCCACCCCTATACCTTCCTACTAGTACCTCTGCCTCGTTCGCCACTTGTGCCATTGCCCCCTCCCTACCTGTTTCTCTGCCCTCTCCCCACCTGTGCTTCTGCCATCCTTTCCACCTGTGTCTCTGCTCCTATCAACCTCTTTCTCTGCCATCCACCCCACCTATGGTTCTGCCTTCTCTCTACCTGTGCTTCTACCTCTGTCACTACCTTCCACTCCACCTGTGTCTTTGCCTTGTCTCCATCTGCGCTTCCGCCTCCCTCTCCAAATGCATCTCTGCCTCCCTCCCCACCTGTATCTCTACTCCTTTCACGACCCATACTTCCACCCCTCTTGCCACCTGCGCCTCTCACAAACTGTGTAGAAAAGAGGGCAGTGCCTGATAGACCAAATGTAGCAGCAGTTTCATCATGGAGCTATCAGAGTTCCTAATATGAGTAATGCAGGGGACCCTGAATACAGTGTGAAGATCTGGTCAGTAGTCTGTGTTGGGGGTATGTCCTGCACATCCCTGTTTCAAGATCCTGCGCATGCCTAAGCCAGCCACTAAGCTGATGCACTGTAGTGAGTTTTTAGACATCCAGCGTAGTCCCTCCCATCCCCAGGACCAGGTACGCACCCCTCTCTGCTCCTATACCCAGCTGACCCCCTTTTTTTCCTACTCCTTCCTTCTTCAGGCTCACCCCTCCTTTCCCTCTATCCTGTTTGTTCTGCTTCACTCTAAAGGATGAGGTGTGAGTAATTAACAGTAATGTAGTGTTGGGAGGTAGGTTGGTGAGGTGTAGTGTGGGGATATAGTGTGGGGAGGTAGCGTAGTGATATAGTGCAGGAATGTAGTGTAAGTAGGTAATGTAGTGTTGATCCGTGAGCTCTCTCCCCCAGTCAGCTGGTTGCCGGAATCCTGCTCTGTGACACTGATCAGCTGTCCTGTAAACCGGTGCCTCAATTTACAGTGTATGAGATGCCGGTTTACAGCTCATCTGATCTGGGTCACACAGAGCAGGAGCCCAGTGACCATATGACTGGGGGAGAGAGCTCACTGATCACTGTGCAGCTTAGTGTAAGCAGAGGTGGGACAGGATGTCACGGGTGTGAAAGGGGAGTAGACGGTGGCGGCTCATGCGCTGTACAATCTCAGGGTATTTTTCATGAAAAAGAGCTTTCTCACAAGCTCTGTCCCTGTATACCATAATTGATACATTCTTGCTATGTATTCAATCATCTCAATGCGATTTTGGTCGAATTTATCACATTCCATGCACATCTCAGATGCGGATTGTGATAAATATGCCCCATAGTGCGGAGATGTAGGGTAGTAGTGATATAGTGAAGAGATGTAGTGTGGGAGGGAGGAAGTGCAGTAGTATGCCACTACACCCCCCCCCCCCCCCCCGCCCTCACTCTGTGATGCTAATCACACCAACTGCGCGACATGCAATAGGCCCTTCATAGATTTCAGCTCCAGGCCCATGTGAACCTTAATCTGGCACTGCATATAGCTATACTGAGTATTACTTTGTATTGCTAGTCCAGTGCAGTTTTATTGTTTGGTATAATTTCTGCATTGTACACTTGTGACTATATATATATGTGTATGTGCATGTAGCTGCTGCGGGCTGCCATCTCGTGTATTTCACTCAGCTTGCTACTCCTATATCCTGTAACCTGAGGGGGCTAAGTGCATCAGGTTTGTGAACTGATATAGGTATTTCACAAGATATTCTTGCTGTGTGTTTTTCTTTGTGATTTATAGTCACCATATATCTCTTGGATTCCTGGTTTGTGCTGACTACACTACATCGTGAGTTCTTGCTAGGTATATCGCTGCTAAGATTGTACTAGGTTGCCTGATATTGAGCTTATCGTTATGTCAGCTACACGAGGCAACGGATCTGAGGCTTCTCCCACATTGCGTGGTGGTGATGCTGCAGTCACTTTTGAGGAAAACATGGCAGCAGAGAGTTCAGGTTCAGGGGGTTCCTTACCTCCCAGTGGGTCTGTAGCACCGGGGGCAACTAATGACCCACCTTGGGCTACCTTCTCCACGTTGTTAAATACGCTAGTAGCTAAACTTAAACCCCCTGTGGGACCTCCTATGCCAGTGCAGCAATTTATGGTCCCTACAGTCAATCCGCCGTGGGCAGATCAAATCTCAACACAGTTACAGCACTTGAACCAATCGCTGACTAAAAATAAGTCTCACTCTCGCCCACCTAACACTAAGGCGTCTTCTAAATGGGCTGCTACATCCTCACAATCCACCGCTGTTCCAGACACATCCTCTGAGGAGGATGGTGCATATACTGACCCCACAGACTCTGAATCTGATGCTTCTGATGGCGAAGGGAAGTCACTGGTGGATGTCCCTGATTTGATTAAGGCTATCAGGCTCAATCTTCAGGTCTCTGATGAACCTGAGCCTGCGGCTGTCTCTAAAAATCCGGACAGATTTAAACATAAGAAGGTGGTTAAACAAGTTTTACCTCATTCTCAACACCTAGCTAACATACATCAGGAATCCTGGGAAAATCCGGGAACGAAATTCACACCGCATAAGAGACTGTTGGCTCGCTATCCTCTCTCTGCGGAGCTATGTAAAAATTGGGAAACTCCTCCGCCGATAGATTCTCATGTAGCACGCATGGTAGTTTCCTAAGCTCTGCCAGTAACTACTGTCACCTCTCTGAAGGAACCGACGGAGAGACGTGTGGAGGGTTGTTTGAAATCGATTTACACCCTAACGGGGGCTGTGCATAGGCCAACCATTGCAGCAACATGGGCTGCTGAAGTTGTTGAGGAATGGGCTCAGGAGCTGGAGGCGGAGCTGCCTTCCAACACTTCTGATTATGCTAGACAATGTCTCTCATATATTGCCACGGCTTCTCTGTACCTTAAGGAGGCAGCTTCCGATGCCGGGGTGCTGGCGGCCAAGGCTGCCACTACGTCCATCTTGGCTCAACGTATCCTTTGGTTGAGATCCTGGTCGGTGGATATGGATTCTAAGAAAACCCTGGAGGTGCTTCCTTTTAAGGGAGACATTCTTTTTGGCGAAGACCTCAATAAGATTGTGGCTGATCTGGCTACTGCTAAAACAGCTTGCCTACCTAGTATGGCTCCTTCCGCACAGAAGGCTAAAAGTACTTTCCCGCGGCCCTTTCGTCCTCCAGGTAAAGCAAAAGGTCAGGCGTACCTGAAGCAAGCTCGTGCTTCCAAACGTGCCAAGCCCAGACCAAAGCGGGCCTGGGCTGCCCGTCAGCCTGCTTCCAAAACTGACAAGCCTGCCGCATGACAGGGTGGGGGGCCGACTTCTAGGTTTTGCCCAGGAATGGTTGAAGACCACTTCCCATGCCTGAGTAAGGGAAGTCGTCACTCGAGGTTACGCCATACCCTTCAAGAACCGTCCCCCTCATCGATTTTGCCTGACAGATGTCCCTTTGGACCTGGTGAAGGCAAACACTCTTCATTCGGTGGTACATTCCCTCCTGACCACAGGAGTGGTAGTACAGGTGCCTCTTGCTCAGAGAGGCAAAGAGTACTATTCACCGCTGTTTCTAGTCCCTAAACCGAACGGGTTCTCGCGGCCCATTCTCAATCCCAAGTCCTTGAACAAGTATGTGAGGGTCTCCAAGTTTCATATGGAAACTCTACACTCTATTGTTCTGGCCTTGGAGCCTGGGGACTATATGGTCTCCCTGGACATACAGGATGCCTACCTGCATATTCTGCATATTCCTATTGCAGTGTCTCATCAGCAGTACCACAGAGGTTTGCGGTGGGCAACTTCATTACCAATTTCAGGCGTTAACTTTTGGTTTGACAATGGCTCCACGAGTTTTCACCAAAGTCATGGCGGTAATGACGGCTGTACTCCGCCGTCAAGGGGTCAGGATCCTACCGTACCTGGACGATTTGTTGATCCTGGCAAATTCCCCAGAACTTCTCCTGTGTCATATAGATCTGACTGTCCAGTTCATGAAAGCCCACGGGTGGCTACTCAACTGGAAGAAATCTTCCCTGGTTCCTGCTCGGAGCATGGTGCACCTGGGAGCGTTATTGGACACTCACAACCAGCGGTTGTTCTTGTCTCAGGAGAAAGTCCTGAAGCATCAGGACAGGATTTGATGCTTCATATCTCGTCCGCAAGTGTCGATACATTCGGCAATGCAAGTGCTAGGTCTCATGGTGTCGGCTTTCGACATGGTGGAGTATGCTCAATTCCATTCCCGCCCCCTCTGCAGAAGTTGATTTTGGCCAAGTGGGATGGCCTGCTTCACCGGATCAGATCTCACATGATCTCCTTGTCTCCAGAGGTCCACCTGTCACTGTGCTGGTGGCTTCAGGACCATCGATTGAGCAGGGGCCGTCCCTTCTGCATATCCAACTGGGTCCTGCTGATGACGGATGCCAGTCTGAGAGGTTGGGGCGCGGTGCTGGAACAACACTCCCTTCAGGGTCGGTGGACCGAGGTGGAGTCTCTACTCTCGATAAACATTCTGGAGCTGCGTGCGGTGTTCACTGCACTGAACCTGGCCCAGCATTTGATACAGAACAGACCTGTTCAAGTACAATTGGACAACGCCACCACGGTGGCGTACATCAATCATCAAGGCGGCACTCAGAGCCGCATGGCAATGAGGGAAGTATCACGGATTCTTCAGTGGGCAGAACGCCATCTGCCGGCCATATCCGCAGTGTTCATTCCGGGGGTCCTAAACTGGGAAGCGGACTTTCTCAGTCATCAGGACATACACACCGGAGAGTGGAGCCTCCATCCAGAGGTGTTTCAATTTCTCATGGACAAGTGGGGCCTTCCAGATGTGGACCTGATGGCGTCTCGACACAATCACAAGGTTCCGGTCTTCGGAGCAAGGACAAGGGATCCTCAAGCGTTCGTGGATGCTCTGGCAATTCCATGGAACTTTTCGGTTGCCGATCGTGTTCCCTCCGGTGTCACTCATGCCCAGAGTAATACGGAAGTTCAAACAAGAAGGAGGAAACCTGCTTCTGATCATTCCAGCGTGGCCCAGACGGCACTGGTTCTCAGATCTACAGGGCCTCTCGCTAGATCGTCCCCTTCTACTTCCACGACGACCAGACCTCCTCGTTCAGGGCCCTTGTGTTTACCAGGACTTGGCCTGTCTGGCTCTGACGGCGTGGCTCTTCAAGCTTCCGTCTTGAGGTTTTTTCTGAGGCGGTCGTTCAAACTATGTTGAAGGCCCGTAAGCCGGCTTCTGCTCGGATTTACCATAGGGTCTGGAATGCTTACTTTACTTGGTGCGCGTCTCATAATCATGACGTTTTCAAGTTTAGTACGGAAACTGTTGGCCTTCCTACAACAGGGCCTGGACTTAGGCCTTCGACTGGCCTCCCTCAAGGTTCACATTTCTGCCTTGTCGGTTTGGTTTCAGAGAAAGATTGCTGCCTGATGTTCATACCTTCACTCAGGGCGTGTTGCGGATTCAGCCTCCTTATGTGCCACCTGTGGCCCCTTGGGATCTGTCTGTGGTTCTGGAGGCCTTGCAAGAGTCTACATTTGAGCCTCTTGCGTCTGCAGACCTTAAGTGGATTTCCCTTAAGGTTTTGTTTTTGCTGGCTATCGCTTCAGCTAGAAGGGTCTCGGACTTGGGTGCCTTATCCTGTAAGTCCCCCTATCTGATTTTTCACCGTGACCGGGCGGTTCTTAGAACGCGTCCGGGTTATTTACCAAAGGTGGTGTCTTTCTTCCACCTTAATCAGGAGATTGTGTTTCCGGCCTTTAATTCTCCTGAGGTGTCATCTAAAGAGCGGTCTTTGGATGTGGTACGGGCTCTCCGTATCTATGTGAAGAGAACCTCCTCCATTCGGAAATCTGATTCTCTTTTTGTCTTGTTTGGTTTTCACAAACGTGGCTGGCCTGCTATCAAGCAGACCTTGGCCAGATGGATTAGAATGGTGATTGCACCTGCTAATGTACAGGCTGGCTTTCCAGCTCCTGCTACCATCAAGGCCCATTCTACTCGATCTGTTGGACCTTCTTGGGTGGCTCACCGTGGTGTGACCCTTGAACAATTGTGCAAGGCGGCTACGTGGTCCTCAGTGAACACGTTCATAAGGTTCTATGCCTTCGATACTTCCGCCTCCCAGGATGCTTCCTTTGGACGCCGGGTTCTTGTGTCGGCTACAGTGCATCCCCTCCCATAAGGAACTGCTTTAGGACATCCCCGATGTTAATCCTTGCGGAGCCCAGTGTACCCCGCAGCAGAAAATGAGATTTATGGTAAGAACTTACTGTTGTTAAATCTCTTTCTGCGAGGTACACTGGTGTCCACAAGGAGCCCACCCTGACGCACTTGGCTTGGTATGGCATTAGACACTGACACCCTCTCCTGTAGTGAGTGTGTGGTGTATGTGGCTACTAGCGATTGTCGTCTCTGGTACCTGCTACTGCATTGGACTGGTTAACAAAACTGAGCTCCTGTGCACGGAGGCGGGGTTATAGATGAGGCGGCGCTGTGCATCTTGGGAACAGTCAAAGCTTTGAGCCTGTTGGTGCCTCGGATCAAGATCCTACTCTACACCCCGATGTTAATCCTTGTGGAGCCCAGTGTACCTCGCAGAAAGAGATTTAACAACGGTAAGTTCTTACCATAAATCTCGTTATTCAGTCGCCAAGGAGCTCTGGTGCTGAACAGTCAGTCTCGCGGGAAGTCAAATCCTGTGAGACACTTTCACAGAGCCGCCAGCGATGCGCTGCTGGTATACTGTAATGGAGCTGCCGAGTGAGGCGCCATTTTACTCAGAGCTCAGATGAGCACCGTGGTGCTGGCGGCTTGGCCAGGTTCCCCCCCATGTGGTGCAGCCTTTAGTGAGTCTCACTGACGACGAATGCACTCACTGCAGTGCACAAATTTTTGTATACTCATTCATGTGATTTGAGTTTTTTAGTAGCTCCGCTGCCTAGTAGCCTCTATTATAAGAATTTTCCTATAAAAAAATGTTAATATACATCGAATTGTGGTAATGATATGTGCACATGCACTAATTATTTTTTAAGATGCAAAATAATAATATTGAATCAGTCATCGGGGTTATATTAGTTTATTATTTTACTATGACTGATTCAATAATAATTATGAATGCTATATTCAGTACATATTATGTTTTCACACAATCATTACAATATAGGAGTTCCAACATCTGCAGATGGTGAAAGTGAATAAAAATATATAGGGAAAATACAATAATTTTTTGGGATAAATCACTATATCCTCTTTCATAAGGGATTGAACAAGTGCTGATTGATAAATTATACCTTTTTTTATAACTTCGCCACTATATCACTTTTATTGATAGAGGCCCCCACAGTTTTGTAGCCATGGGGCCCCCACAGACCTTAATCTGGCCCTGTTTCTAGCCAATTGTGTCCGTCTAGTAAGGAAAAAATGTAAAATGTCTCAACACTCCCTCTGTAGTGCCTGGGTAGGTGCAGCCATGTTGCAGGGCACCAGGCAGAGGCTGTATATGTATTTAAGTGTACTTTAAATGTATTTAAAGTAAAAGTTCACTTACTTATGTCCCTGGTGGAATCCAGAGCTCTGTGTGGGCTGCTAGATTTCCCAACCTCCTCCCAGGCATACTGAATGCCTTGTTTCAGCCTCCCCCATGAATGTAGCATGGGAAGACAGAGGGACAGCTCAGCATACCAGCCAACTAAATGTTTTCCTGGATCTCCAAAGAGCTCCCACTCAGTGGGCAGGAAACCCTGCCACTGGATCTTGTCTGCCCATTCCTGGAGCGTGGGTTTAGGCTGGGGGTAGCAGGCTTGGTCCCCTGGCAGATTCCTGGAAGTAGTTCTCGGAGGGAACCTTCTGCCCACCCCAGATGACCTGGCACCTGGCCTGTGACTAACAAGGCAGGTGGGGCAAGGCACAGAGAAATAACCACTCCCCACTGTCCATAGGGGACAATGTTAAATGTGCATGCATCCAAGGCATGCACAACACTTACCCTGTGGTGTTGTGTTTTGGAGTAAGAAAAAAGGAGGGCTTTGAGCCCAGGGTGTACAGTATATACATCTTCTGTGACATCTTGAGAAGTGGAACTGCTGTAACATTGAATGCTGCATCCCCCTGGTAACATGGGAGGGTCTTTTTTAAGACTTATTTTCAGCGAAGTAACATCATTGCCTCAAGATGATTGCCTTCATCTTGCGACCAACAGGAAAGCGACAAACGCAGTCCCGTTCTCCGCCTGTCCTGGTTTGAGCTCAGAGTCTCCAAGCTCCTCCTTCTGACAGCTACCGTGCCGAGCCTGGTCCGCGTCCAGCCATGAGGTGTGTCAGCAGCGTGTCGAGGCATACACAACAGCAGGTGGTACAGGTGCCAGTGGTTGAAGACTGAGCAGAAACTTTATTTCAGGTGCCACGTGGTAGGAGCCTGGTGGTGGTATATATATATATATATATATAGTGTGTGTGTGTGTGTGTGTGTAGCCATTTGATGCCTTGGCCTCATAGCCAATGTATACACTCATCATCAGTGATAGCCTGGTAGCATACATGCTCTCCTAATGATATGCACATAATTAGTGATAGGCACAATTACTAAATGAAAGGCCAAGATGACAGTGGACATAAATATGAGTGAACAGGCTCTTTGCCCTTACAGTAATGTTGTCTGCATGATGGTACGGATGCCTCTTGCGTAGTCTGTTTGGAGGGTATCCTGTACTTTTTCACCAGACGGAAGTAATACCGAATTATGCAAATTGTCTTTATTTGAAGTAAAAAATCATGGGCCAGTCAATAATGTTCATGCATTAGGAAAGGGCAGCTTCTCCTGGAAGAAATAACACAGAGAGCCGATCACAAGAAACATTTCCTAGCAGACAAAGGCCTGGTCCCCGCAGCGCAATATATTAACATATTTCCACATAATTAGTTTGTTTTCCAGTTGAAATCAGAAAAAGATTTGACGTAGCATTCTCTGCCTCGGGATGGAGCATACAGTAGAACCCTCATGCGTGGGTTCATATGTTGAATAATTAGTAAGAATTAATCTGTTGAAATTACAGTTTACAATATTATAGAACTCATGAATAGTGTATGTAACAATCAAGAAAATTAAACCAGAAACAGAAACTCAGATGACAACGGCAGAAGACTGCTGGTAGTCTGCTTTTTAATCAGTGAACTAGCAGCTAGAGGGTTGAATTGGAACCGGGGTCCAATCCGTCGTGTGCTGGGGGGACTTTTGGTGCACGCTTGATTAATATCCAAGTCAACGTCTAAACAGGAGGAGTACAGAAAGAAGAATAAATATTCTGCATCACAAACAGTACTTCTTATTGCAGCAAGATCATCCACTACAGATGCCCAGGATGATACATCACATGTATAATGTGTCTGTGAGCAATAATGGGTCTATTAAAAGATGCATTTGACTTTTTGTTTTAACTGAATTTCGATTAACTTAAAAGAGAATAAAAAGTTGCAAAAACTAAAAGTAATGAAAAATAAATTTATAGTACTAATAAAATCTATATAAATTGTATCATATTACTACTACTACTACTACTACTACTACTACTACTACTACTACTACTACTACTACAACAACAACTAATAATAATAATAATAATCCAAATGTGACATCCAACAGTCTGGTAGTTTAACTTGGTTTAATATTATATTCAATAATTACTGTTAATAATGTTAATTGTCATTATTTGTGGTATGTATGTTAGATTATTAACTGTTGTTGTTTTTTCTTTTTCCTCTTCATTTTCTTCTTCTTCATCTTCTTATTACAACAACTAGTTTAGTATTATATTAAATACTGTAATTACTGTTATTAATGTTAGTTGTCATTATTTGTGATATGTGTTTATTATTATTATTATTATTGTTTTTATTATTATTATTATTATTACTTATATTTTTTCATTATTTATCTAACTTATAAATGTAGTAGTAGTAATAATAATAATAATAATAATAATAATAACCATTTTTTTTTCTTACTACTGTTATTAGGTTTTATATATATTAATACATAATGATAATAAGAATATAATAATAATAATAATAATAATACTCATTATTGATATTGTTAAGATATATTTAAGTAATCTATGGGGATAATACAATGATGTCGCACTTTTAGTAAAGAACTGGGAATCAGTATATAGCAGCCAGTTCATTTCAATGCAAATGACTGTCTTTTTTTCTAAAGCTAAATCTGTGTGAATTAATTTTCTGCAATAACCTTGTTACAGCAGCGTCTCTTCCTCCATCCCTATGAAAAATGGCCGTTAGAGTTGGCTAAAACGGGAGATTTAAAAAGGAGTAAATGGATGAGGTCCAGTGCATTGGCATCAGACCAGTCTCTAAAATATAGAAGAGAAATGCAGATGGGAAGTCACAGCCAGCTGGTATCATGACTGGCCAAGGAAAGTGTCACAATATTGGTGACTTCCTACATCCGTGCAGCAAAATGGGGAGAACCTGAGCAGCTCGTGATCTGGGCATTTTTAGAAAAATAAAAATTAATCCGTTAGAGTCATTTGTGTTATGTTAATTTGGATGCTATAAATATCTGACTACAGAAATGTATGTTCAGTATTATTATTATTATTATTATTATTATTATTACTTATTATTATGAATAATAATAATAATAATAATAATAAATAACTCTACATTTTTAAATATACATTTTAGCCTTATAAATGTAAATAAACAGTATATACACAAACACACACACACACACACACACACACACACACACACACACACATACAAACATACATTTATATACAATAAACAATTTGTACATAAAACTGTCATAATGTATAACATACTATGGAGCAGATGTACTAAGCCTTGAAGAGAGATAAAGTGGAGAGAGATAAAGTACCAGCCAATCAGCTCCTGTCGTTTTTAAAACACAGCCTGTAACATTACAGGTAGGAGCTGATTGGCTGGCTATTTATCTCTCTTCACTTTGTCACTCTCCCCCATAACATAGTGTATGCACAGTGTTACATTTACCAGGGAAACTAATATTAAATACAGAAACAAACACAAACTAAAAATACAATTTAAATTCAAATAAGTGCAACATTCATTGTCTTCCCCTTTAAACATCAAATGAGAATCATCATAACTGGCGCAATCCAAGTGCAAATATAAACTAAGTAATGATACAGTAAATGACCACTGCATCCTACAAGCACATACATACATACATACATATACATACATACAGCAGCCGCATTAGTGATTTACATTTATATTCAATGGAAGGTGACCAGATGCAATCAACCAATCAGAAGCAGCTACCATTCATCATCTTCATCATTGCTTATTCTGTACCAGAATATAAGAGAAATACTTCCTAACAGGCACATGGGAGTCTATGCCCAGGTCTAACACGGTGTTCTATAAGTGAACATGCCCTTACTGTACTCTATAAGCATAGGGAGCATAAGTGTTAGATGTGGCCAGATGTGCATAACCAAGCATAAGCATTTATTATGTAAATACCTGATACTGAAATACCCCCCAAAAAACACATATATCCAACTCTCTATAGCCCGACACTATATTCACATTAGCTTATTCCTCTGACTTTTAATAAATAGATAGACAAATACCAATGCAGAACTCACAAATGTATAATCACGCGCCCACGTCTCTTGTATGGGCAGACGGGTGTTACATATATATATTTTTTTCATTATGCGTAAAGAGATTTGTCTTAAGGCCAGAGTGTAGAGCGTTGGCAAAGAGTTAAGGTGGGTACACACTAGTAGATATATCTGCAGATCAATTGATCTGCAGATATATCTATGTACGGATCGGGCAGTGTGCTGTGCATACACACTGCCCAATCCGTCGGGGGACTGACGTCATGAACTGGGCGGGCGGGCGCCCGCCCAGTTCACCTGTCAATCACCGCCGGCCGCCGCAGCATGTGAACGGGCGGTCGGACGACTGCCCCGTACACACACAGCGACGCGCCAATATATCGTTAGATATATTGGTCGTCGGCTGTGCTGCGCAGCCGACGCGATACGTCTGTGAACGACGGAGTTCACAGACGTATCGGCCGTACACACTGGCCGACGGTCCCGCGATATATCGGCCGTTCAGGAGACTGGCCGATATATCGACCAGTGTGTACGGGCCTTTAGGGTTAACACCTGCCAGCTTAACCTTCTTGGCACAGATGATAACATTGCAGATGCCCTGACTGTACTGGTGGATGGATTCTTCTTTGTAACCTCAGGAGCCATAATATAGTCAAATATATTGGGGGGTAATAACTTACAGAAAGGCAGATAACAGGAACTCCATTTACATCCATCCAAAGTACACTCATGAACAGCCCAATGAGACAGACAATGGGGCGGGGGTTATAGACGAGAGGTGGAGGAGATAGATTAAAGAGTAATAGACTAAAAAAAGGAGACAGACAGGTGTGAGACTAACATCAGTAGGAGGATACAGTGGATATAGATGAGTACACAATAGCCAGGACATCCATCAGGCAACCAAGGCTCCTTCCCAGGGACTGATGGGCACAGAGTGGTCCTGAAGACCCATTTCTATGTGTTATTTTTTTGACACACTATGGAGTCCAAACCAGTATATTGCCCCTGTCTCCATAGCAACATAGACCAGCTCTTGGGAAGAGGATCTTAGCCCAAAACCATGCTTATCCAAAAGTTTAAATGGATGGAAAATAAGGACAACGTAAGACTTGCCAAAATCTTCAAAGCCCCATCCTTGAATGACATGCCTCCAATCCCACCAACAGCACCACTGAACTGATAAGCCGTACTTTGCTGGGTCTAAAATCTGCACTGCTGGAATTTACTCTGTGCTTTTCAATCTATTTTAGTGATGTGCACCGGAAATTTTTCGGGTTTTGTGTTTTGGTTTTGGATTCGGTTCCGCGGCCGTGTTTTGGATTCGGACGCGTTTTGGCAAAACCTTCCTGAAAATTTTTTGTCGGATTCAGGTGTGTTTTGGATTCGGGTGTTTTTTTACAAAAAACCCTCAAAAACAGCTTAAATCATAGAATTTGGGGGTCGTTTTGATCCCATAGTATTATTAACCTTAATAACCATAATTTCCACTCATTTCCAGTCTATTCTGAACACCTCATACCTCACAATATTATTTTTAGTCCTAAAATTTGCACCGAGGTCGCTGGATGACTAAGCTAAGCGACCCAAGTGGCCGACACAAACACCTGGCCCAACTAGGAGTGGCACTGCAGTGTCAGACAGGATGGCAGATTTAAAAAATAGTCCCCAAACATCACATGATGCAAAGAAAAAAAGAGGTGCACCAAGGTCGCTGGATGGCTAAGCTAAGCGACCCAAGTGGCCGACACAAACACCTGGCCCATCTAGGAGTGGCACTGCAGTGTCAGACAGGATGGCCAATTTAAAAAATAGTCCCCAAACAGCACATGATGCAAAGAAAAAAAGAGGTGCAATGAGGTAGCTGTGTGACTAAGCTAAGCGACCTAAGTGGCCGACACAAACACCTGCCCATCTAGGAGTGGCACTGCAGTGTCAGACAGGATGGCCAATTTAAAAAATAGTCCCCAAACAGCACATGATGCAAAGAAAAAAAGAGGTGCAATGAGGTAGCTGTGTGACTAAGCTAAGCGACCCAAGTGGCCGACACAAACACCTGGCCCATCTAGGAGTGGCACTGCAGTGTCAGACAGGATGGCAGATTTAAAAAATAGTCCCCAAACAGCACATGATGCAAAGAAAAAAAGAGGTGCACCAAGGTCGCTGGATGGCTAAGCTAAGCGACCCAAGTGGCCGACACAAACACCTGGCCCATCTAGGAGTGGCACTGCAGTGTCAGACAGGATGACAGATTAAAAAAATTGTCCCTAAACAGCACATGATGCAAAGAAAAAAAGAGGCGGAATGAGGTAGCTGTGTGACTAAGCTAAGCGACCCAAGTGGCCGACACAAACACCTGGCCCATCTAGGGGTGGCACTGCAGTGTTAGACAGGATGGCAGATTTAAAAAATAGTCCCCAAACAGCACATGATGCAAAGAAAAAAAGAGGTGCACCAAGGTCGCTGGATGGCTAAGCTAAGCGACCCAAGTGGCCGACACAAACACCTGGCCCATCTAGGAGTGGCACTGCAGTGTCATACTGGATAACAGATTAAAAAAATTGTCCCTAAACAGCACATGATGCAAAGAAAAAAAGAAGCGGAATGAGGTAGCTGTGTGACTAAGCTAAGCGACCCAAGTGGCCGACACAAACACCTGGCCCATCTAGGAGTGGCACTGCAGTTTTCTAGCGAGAGGATGAGTGCTTCCATCCTCATGTGAATCTGAACCACTAGCCATGAACATAGGCCAGGGCCTCAGCCGTTCCTTGCCACTCCGTGTCGTAAATGGCATATTGGCAAGTTTACGCTTCTCATCAGACGCTTTTAATTTTGATTTTTGGGTCATTTTACTGAACTTTTGTAGTATACTTGACGACACAGAGGTAGAGCAGTGGACTACTGTACCGTACTGCTATATATTATATACTGGTGGTCAGCAAAATTATGCACTGTCCTACTACTATATATATACTGCGCACAAAAACTTAAATGCACCACAGGTATGGATGGGATAGTATACTTGACGACACAGAGGTAGGTAGAGCAGTGGCCTACTGTACCGTACTGCTATATATTATATACTGGTGGTCAGCAAAATTATGCACTGTCCTACTACTATATATATACTGCGCAAAACTTAAATGCACCACAGGTATGGATGGGATAGTATACTTGACGACACAGAGGTAGGTAGAGCAGTGGCCTACTGTACCGTACTGCTATATATTATATACTGGTGGTCAGTAAAATTATGCACTGTCCTCCTACTATATATATACTGCGCAAAACTTAAATGCACCACAGGTATGGATGGATAGTATACTTGACGACACAGATGTAGAGCAGTGGACTACTGTACCGTACTGCTATATATATTCTGGTGGTCAGCAAAATTCTGCACTGTCCTCCTACTATATACTACAATGCAGCACAGATATGGAGTGTTTTTCAGGCAGAGAACGTATAATACTGGTGGTCACTGGTCAGCAAAACTCTGCACTGTCCTCCTACTATATAATACTGGTGGTCCCCAGTCCCCACAATAAAGCAATTAGCACACTGAGCACAGATATTTGCAGCACACTGAGCACAGATATGGAGCGTTTTTCAGGCAGAGAACGAAGATATTTGCAGCACACTGAGCACAGATATTTGCAGCACACTGAACACAGAAACTGAGAGAACGCCAGCCACGTCCTCTCACGATCATCTCCAATGCACGAGTGAACAATGGCGGCGACACGAGAATCCGACCGCGGGATGATGACGTTCGGGCGCGCTCGGGTTAACCGAGCAAGGCGGGAGGATCCGAGTCTGTTCGGAACCGTGCAAAAAAGGGTGAAGTTCGGTGGGGGTTCGGATCCCGAGGAACCGAACCGCTCATCACTAATTTATATGTTGTATGTGAAAGTGATAAATGGATATTTCGTACCAGTTCACTTCAACTCCTGAGCAGCCTCCCCGCCTAGCTGTTGTTATGACGTTAAGTGCATTGCAAAATAGGATTTTAATTACCTGCCAGTAAATCCTTTTCTCGTAGTCCATAGAGGATGCTGGGGTCCATATTAGTACCATGGGGTATAGATGGATCCACCAGGAGCCATGGGCACTTTAAAACTTTGATAGTGTGGGCTGGCTCCTTCCTCTGTGCCCCTCCTACCAGACTCAGTCTAGAAACTGTGCCCAAAGAGACGGACAACTTTGAGAGAAGGATTTTACACAGATAGTGGCGAGATTCACACCAGCTCACACATACAAGGCAAACCAAGCTAACCAGCTTGAAAGCTCAGCAATGGCTGAACAATATTACTTAACCAAGTAAGAAAAAACAGTACTTAACCAAGAACAAAGCAGTACTGAACTAAGTAACCACTGCAGGATCACGAAGCGCTGGGCGGGCGCCCAGCATTCTCCACGGACTACGAGAAAACCGGTTGGTAATTAAAATCCTATTTTCTCTTATGTCATAGAGCATGCTGGGGTCCATATTAGTACCATGGGGATATACCAAAACTCCCAGAACGGGAGGGAGAGCGAGGAGGCTCCAGCAGAACTGATTGACCAAACTTTAGGACCTCAGTGGCCAAAGTATCGAACTTGTCAAACGTGTTCGATCGAGACCAAGTAGCCACTCGGCAAAGCTGTAAAGCCGAGATACCCTGGGCAGCCGCCCAGGAAGAACCCACCTTATGAGTAGATTGTGCCTTAACAGATCTTGGACACGGCAATCCTGCTGTAGAATATGCATGCTGGATAGTGACCTTGAGAGATCGTCTGCTTAGAAGCAGGACACCCAATTTTCTTGGGATCATACAGGACAAACAGAGAGTCCGATTTCCTGTGACGAGCAGTCCTCTTAACATAGATTTTCAGAGCCTTTACAACATGCAAGGACTTTGACGGAATTGAGGAGTCAGTAGCAACTGGCACCACAATAGGTTGGTTGATATGAGAAGCCGACACAACCTTTGGAAGGAATTGCTGACGCATCCGGAGCCCAGCTCTATCTTCATGGAAGATCATGTAGGGGCTTTTACAAGACAAAGCCCCCAACTCCTACACACGTCTAGCAGAAGCTAAGGCCAACAAAGTGACAGCCTTCCACATGAGAAACTTTACCTCAACCTCCTGTAGAGGCTCGAACCAATCCGATTGGAGAAACTGTAACACCACGTTAAGATCCCAGGGTGCCGTAGGCGGCCCAAAGGGAGACTGGATGTGCAGAACCCCTCTCAAGAAAGTCTGAACCTCAGGGAATGAAAACAGTTGTTTCTGGAAGAAAATGGATAAGGCTGAAATCTGGACCTTTACGGATCCCAACTTCAGGCCCATATCCACACCTGCTTGCAGGAAGAGGAGAAACTGTCCCAGTTGAAACTCCACTGTAGGAAACTTCTTGGTTTCACACCAAGAAACATACTTTTTCCAAATGCGATGGTAATGTTTAGACGTTACTCCTTTCCTAGCCTGTATCAGGGTAGGAATAACCTTGCTCGGAATGCCCTTCCGAGCTAATATCTGGCGTTCAACTTCCATGCCGTCAAACGTAGCCGTGGTAAGTCTTGATAAGCGAACGGCCCCTGTTGCAGTAAGTCCTCCCGAAGAGGAAGAGGCCTCAGATCTTCCAGCAGTAGATCCAGCAGATCCACGTACCAAGCCCTTCTTGGCCAGTCCGGAGCAATGAGGATTGCCTGAACTCTTGTACTCTTTATGAGCTTTAGAATCCTTGGAATGAGTGGAAGTGGAGGAAACATGTACACTGACTGGAACACCCACGGAGTCCCCAGGGTGTCCACCGTCACTGCTTGTGGGTCTCTTGACCTGGAACAGTACCTCCGAAGTTTCTTATTGAGACGGGAGGCCAGCATGTCTATTTGGGGTACACCCCAAAGATTTGTCACCTCTGTGAACACCTCCGAATGGAGGCCCCACTCTCCTGGATGGAGATCGTGTCTGCTGAGGAAGTCCGCTTCCCAGTTGTCCACTCCCGGAATGAAGATTATGACAGCGCCAATGCGTGCCTTTCTGCCTAGAGGATGATTCTTGTTACCTCTGACATTGCAGCTATGCATTTCATTCCGCCCTGTCGGTTTATGTAGGCCACCGTCATTACATTGTCCGACTGAACTTGAATGGCCTGATTTTGTAGAAGATGCGCTGCTTGTAGAAGACCATTGTATACGGCCCTTAGTACCAGAATGTTGATTGGAAGACTGGATTTCAGACCTGACCACATTCCTTGGAAGGTTTCCCCTTGGGTGACTGCTCCCCAACCACTGAGACTTGCATCCGTGGTTAGAAGGATCCAGTCCTGAATCCCGAACCTGCGGCCCTCTAGAAGGCGAGGAAATTGTAGCCACCACAGGAGTGAAATCCTGGCTTTCGGCGACAGACGTATCATCTGGTGCATGTGCAGATGAGTTCCCGACCACTTGTCCAGGAGGTCCAGTTGGGAGGACCGTGCATGCAATCTTCCGTACTGAAGAGCCTTGTAGGGGGCAACCATCTTCCCAAGAAGGCGAATGCACTGATGAACCGATACCCGGGTAGGTTTCAAGACATCCCGGACCATACTTTGGATCAACAATGCCTTTTCCACTGGTAGAAATACCCTCTGCACTTCCGTGTCAAGGATCATCCCCAGGAAAGACAATCTCCTTGTCGGCTCCAAATGTGATTTTTGAAGATTCAGGAACCATCCATGGTCCCTGAGCAGTCGAGTCGTGAGAGCAATGGACTGCAACAACCTCTCCCTGGAAGATGCCCTTATCAGCAGATCGTCCAGATAAGGGATTAAATTCACCCCCTGCCTGTGGAGGAGGATCATCATCTCCACCATTACCTTGGTGAACACCCTTGGTGCTATGGAGAGGCCGAACAGCAGTCCCTGGAACTGATAGCGACAGTACAACAGCGCAAATCTGAGATAAGCCTAGTGTGGTGACCAAATCGGAATGTGGAGGTATGCATCCTTGATGTCCAAGTATACCAGAAACTCTCCCTCCTCCAGCCCTGAGATCACTGCTCTCAAAGACTCCATTTGGAACTTGAATTCCCTTAAATAAGGGTTTAGCGACTTCAGGTTCAAAATTGGCCTGACCGAACCATCCGGTTTCGGTACCACAAAAATTGTAACCCTGGTTTACCAGAGGAGGTGGAACTGGAACAATTACATCTGTCTTATCCAATTTGTGAATGGCTTCCTGAAGAATAGCCCTGTCTGACAGTAAAGCTGGCAGACTTGATTGGAAGAACCTGTGGGGTGGGAGCTCTTGAAACTCCAGATTGTACCCATGGGACACAATATCCTGTACCCAGGGATCCAGACCGGACGACACCCAGACGTGACTGAAACGTCTGAGCCTCGCTCCCACCTGCCCGTTCTCCCGGCAGGGAGGTCCACCGTCATGCTGAGGATTTTGAGGACACAGAGGCAGGTTTCTGGTCTTGGAAACCTGCAGGTGCCTTTTTTTTGGATTTAGCTTGGCCACCCCTGAAGAAAGTGGTAGGAGTCTTGGGGGTATATGCAATTGCGGTCGAATTCCCGAAAATGTCGAAAAACGGGACATTTTCGCCAAAATAAAAAATATTCGACAATGCAATACAGTACTTTTCAACAAAAAAACGGCCATTCCAAATTCGACTTTTTGAAATTCGACATATGTCAAATTCGACATTTCTGCAATGGTACAAATGCGGCATTTCGACAAAAGTATATTCAATTGAAGATTGTAAATTCGACAACAGTGCTTTTAGACAGTAAATTCGTCATTTTCAATCCGCCACACTTTGCTGGCGGAATCTAATAAAAAAATTTAAAAACATGTTTTTTTTTGTGTTTTTTTTATTGGTAATAGCATATCTATTTATATTAGAAGGGATTAGGTACTTGGTTTGTCTATTTAGGAGGCACAAGTATTATTTATATATTTTTAAAAATATATATATATTTTTAATGGAATGGTGTAAAAATCAGGAAAAAAAAATGCGTGGGGTCCCCCCTCCTAAGCATAACTAGCCTCGGGCTCTTTGAGCCGCTCCTGGTTGTCAAAATACGGGGTGAAAAATGACAGGGGATCCCCCGTATTTTAACAACCAGGACCGGGCTCTGCGCCTGGTCCTGGCGCAAAAAATACGGGGGGACAAAAAGAGTAGGGGTCCCCCGTATTTTTTGTACCAGCACCAGGCTCCACTAGCTGGACAGATAATGCCACAGCCGGGGGTCACTTTTATACAGCGCCCTGCGGCCGTGGCATTAAATACCCAACTAGTCACCCCTGCCCGGGGTACCCTGGAGGAGTGGGGACCACTTCAATAAAGGGGTCCCCCCCCATCCACTCAAGGGCTAGGGGTGAAGCCCAAGGCTGTCCCCCCCATCCAAGGGCTGCGGATGGGGGGCTGATAGCCATGTGTAAAAATGTAAGAATATTGGTACCTGTAGTTCTACTGCAAAAAACATACCCAAATAAAAACAGGACACAGACACCGTGAAAGTATAACTTTATTACATACATGCCGACACACATACTTACTAGTGATGAGCGAGGTTCGGTTTTACTCGGTTTTACTCGGTTCTCAAAACGGCATCTTATTGGCTATCCAAAACACGTGACATCCGTGAGCCAATAAGATGCCGTTTTGAGAACCGAGTAAAACCGAGTAAAACCGAGTAAAACCGAATCCGCTCATCACTAATACTTACCTATGTTGACACGCCGACTCTGGCCTCGTCTCCAATGTCGACGTCCGGGGTACCTGCAAATAAAATTATACTCACCTGTCCAGTACTTTTATTATAATCCACGTACTTGGCAAAACAAAAAAACGCATTTACCCGAACCAGACGGACTGAAAGGGGTCCCATGTTTACACATGGGACCCCTTTCCCCGAATGCAGAGACCCCTCTGTGAGTACTGTCACAGAGGGTCCCTTCAGCCAATCAGGAAGCGCCACTTCGTGGCACTCTCCTGATTGGCTGTATGCGCATCGGAGCTGTCAGACGCGCATCGCACAGCCCCCTCCATTATCTTCAATGGTGGGAACTTTGCGGTCAGCGGTGAGGTCACCCGCGGTCGGTAACCCCACCGCTGACCGCAAAGTTCCCACCATTGAAACTAATGTAGGGAGCTGTGCGATGCGCTGTCTGCCAGCTCAGACGCGCAAAGCCAATCAGGAGAGTGCCACGAAGTGGCGCTTCCTGATTGGCAGAAGGGACCTTCTGTGACAGGAGTCATGGGGGGTCTCTGCATTCGGGGAAAGGGGTCCCATGTGTAAACATGGGACCCCTTTCAGTCCGTCTGGTTCAGGTAAATGCGTTTTTTTGTTTTGCAAAGTACGTGGATTACAATAAAAGAACAGTACACTGGATCAGGTGAGTATAATTTTATTTTCAGGTACCCCGGACATCGACATTGGAGACGTGGCCAGAGTCGGCGTGTCAACATAGGTAAGTATGTGTGTCGGCATGTATGTAATAAAGTTATACTTTCACAGTGTCTGTGTCCTGTTTTTTCTTTGGGTATTTTTTTTGCAGTAGAACTACAGGTACCAGCAGGCCCGTTTCCCCCCCGCATGCTGGTACTTGTGGTTCTCCAAGTACCGGCTTGCGGGGGAGGCTTGCTGGGACTTGTAGTTCTTCTGCAATAAACCAATATTCTTACATTTTCAACAAGGCTATCAGCCCCCCATCCACAGCCCTTGGATGGGGGGGACAGCCTCGGGCTTCACCCCTGGCCCTTGGGTGGCTGGGGGGGGACCACTTGATTGAAGGGGTCCCCACTCCTCCAGGGTACCCCGGCTAGGGGTGACTAGTTGAGTATTTAATGCCACGGCCGCAGGGCGCTGTATAAAAGTGACCCCCGGCTGTGGCATTATCTGTCCAGCTAGTGGAGCCCGGTGCTGGTACAAAAAATACGGGGGACCCCTACTCTTTTTGTCCCCCATATTTTTTGCACCAGCCAGGACCAGGCGCAGAGCCCGGTGCTGGTTGTTAAAATACGGGGATCCCCTGTCATTCCCCCCCCCCCGTATTTTGGCAACCAGGACCGGCTCAAAGAGCCCGAGGCTGGTTATGCTTAGGAGGGGGGACCCCACGCAATTTTTTTTCGGGTTTTTTACCGTTTTTTACCATTTTTTAAACATTTCTAAAAATCTAATCAAAATCCGTCAAATCGGCCGTTTTTCGACAGCGGGGCTGTCGAATTAGTTTTTTTTATTGAATATGTCGAATTCCGGCACCCACCTGCCGGAATTCGACGGTCGAATTGTGTCGAATTTAAAAACGGGCGAAAAAGTGCCGCAATTCGCCCGGAATTGCATATACCCTTTGGACATTTTAGCTTTTGCAGACCGAAAGGACTGCACCGAGGACGTAGAAACGGGTTTCTTCGTCGTCTGAGAGACCGAGGGAAGAAAGGTTGACTTACCAGCAGTCGCGGTGGAGATCCACGCATCCAATGCTTCCCCAAATAGAGCCTGACCTGTGAAGGGTAGGTTCTCTACACTTCTCCTGGATTCACTGGCATAGCGAGTCCCCTGCAGTCAGATTACCCAAGTCCTACATGGCCTACACCATGAAACCCGCAGAATCCTGTATGTTACGTAAAAACAATTCAATGTCACTTCTATCCATAGAATCTAAGTCTTCTAGTAATGTGCCTGACAACTTTACTATGGCTTTAGAAGTCCATGCACAGGCAATAGTGGGCCTTAACGCCACTCCTGAAGCAGTGATTTGAGCGTAGTTTCAATCTTGCGGTCTGCCAGTTCTTTCAACCGGGACAGGTAACACCACCTTTTTAGACAGTCTAGATACAGAGGCGTCTGCAATAGGTCTACTATAGGTGGGTTTTCCCACTTTTTCCTATCATCCTCAGGGAAAGGAAAAGACACCAGAACCCTCTTTGGGATCTGGATTTTTTTCTCTGGATTTTCCCAGGATTTTTTAAATAATACATTTAATTCCTTAGACGCAGGGAAGGTCAGGGAAACCTTATTGTCTGTAAAGTAAGCCTCCTCTACCTGTTCCAGTGGTTTGTCAGTAATGTGTAACACATCCCTAATAGCCTCAATCATGAGTTGCACCCCTCTTGCCAAGGAATCCCCCCCCGCAAATCCGCATCCCCCTCTGCCGTGTCAGAGTCGGTGTCCGAGTTGACCTGCATAATCTGAGCAAGTGCACGTTTCTTGGATACACAAGGTGATTTTGAGGTAGTGGGGACTGAACCAGACAAAACCTCCACAGATTGTTTTCAAATCTGTGATTCAGTCTCATAATGTGCAATCCTAGTAGAAATCTGGGATATCATTCCCTTAATAGAAGCCACCCACTGGGGCTCGGATTTGGAAGGCTGAGACAAAATATTACATTCCTGGGTACAAGGAATGGATTCCTCTGGAGAAGATACATATTCTGCCGCACAAGACACAGAGTCCCTGGACATGGCTATGTGATAATCAGCATACACACAAACATACACACAGGAAAATGTCAGACACAGTACCTTCAGAGAAACACAGAGATTGGAGCCAGCACACACAGTGCCCCAGTAAGCAGTGACAAAATAACTGCCTGGCGCTGACTGTGTCCCCTTGATAGATTACACAGTGAAATTACAGCCTCCCCCCCTTCTACAACCCCCGAGTACCGCACAGGATAGCTGGAGTCCTGTGGAGGGTCAGCGCTCCCTGTCAGCGTCTCTCAGTGATGAACTGCAGGAAGAAAATGGGGCTGGTGAGCTGCTGGGTCCGCTCTGAGGAGAAGCTCCGACCCAACATGGCACGGCTTCCGGCATTTACAGGATTATACTGGCCTGAGGTACTGTAATTTATACTTGCAGCAGAACAACGTCCCTGATAGGTTTAGTGACCAGTTTTTCAGGGTATATGCGCTGGCCCAGGGCGCCCCTCACAGCGCCGCACCATATGTACCGCTGAGCCTCCGGAGCGCAGTGTCAGTACTGCGCTCCAACCCTGATGCCGCCATTCACCCCGGCTCCCCAGGGACACACTCACCACCGCGATCTTCTGGCTCTGTTAGGGGGTGGCGGCAAGCTGTGGGAGTGAGCGGTCGCCTCGGGGGCTAACTATCATCACCCTCAGGAGCTTAATGTCCTGTCAGCAGAGATAATGGCCATTAACCTCTGAGGGTTGGACACTACTCCCCCCCCCCCCCCCCCCAAGTCCCATGAAGCAGAGAGGCTGTTGCCAGCAGCCTCCCTGTGCCTAACATCTTATAAAAAATCAAATAAAACCAGAAAAGCTCTAAGAGCTCCCCTAGCTGTGACCGGCTCCTCCGGGCACATTTTCTAAACTGAGTCTGGTAGGAGGGGCATGGAGGGAGGAGCCAGCCCACACTATCAAAGTCTTAAAGTGCCCATTGCTCCTGGTGGACCCGGCTGTACCCCATGGTCCTAATATGGACCCCAGCATCCTCTAGGACGTAAGAGAAAAGAGAAGTTTGGGAGCTGGAAGCAGGGTGATGTTCAGGATAAATGGCAGTGTTCAGCAGGCAACAAAACAAAAAAGGGCTATTCTCATGTTCACGATGACATAATGAAATAATTATTTCAGGTCTATAGTAGTTCTGATAACCTGTAAAGTTCATACATTCACTGCTATTACCTTTCACCTGAGGTTCACCTCAGCTCCCTAACTTTTTGAATTTCATTCCTTGTAGCAAAATAAGTTTTTCTTGTCCTTTCTTCTGCCTCCTCACGTCTTATTTAATCCCATCCTGCATTGTCTGCAGGTAACATGTTCCCGCACTTCACCTAAGCGCCTGCCAAGGCCGAGGGGGGATGATGTTTTGCATTAAGTCTCTGCAGAAAGACCCTGATCTCTTGTCAAACATTAAGACTTTGCCGCTGACCTTAAGCCTGGCGCACACAATAAGATCTGAAGCGAGACATGGGAAAGTTTGATGTGTAGATATGCTAAACAGTACTGAAATGTCAAATTTGCATATATTTCAAGTGACCCAACAACATTTACCTTGAAGCTCTGTTTGATAGAGTCATGACAATTGCGGCATCGGGTAAGTGACTCATTTCTCATATCTGAGCAGCCCATTGTCACAGCACGTTACCCTGAACTTGTTGAAAGAATCAAAAAGATGAACAGCCGTATTTCAAATTAACAGCGAGCCTAATTGCACTTGACAATTGTAGCTCGTTTCTATAGGGTCTCTAGCGGTTGTAGTTGGTGCGGACAAAAAATGCCTCTAAGCTCTAATAAAAAAATGAATATTTAAATAGTTCATTATGCTAATGTGCCCTCTACCTGTCAATTAAGTAAAATACACAACATGCCAAGTTGTAAGTACCATGGTCCTGATGGGGTTCCAAGTAAAGATGCTCCGATGAGTAAAAGTAGAGATACGCCTGCCAACTTACATTTAGAGCTGCACGCTTATTAGGATATGGGCAACCTTAAATATTTCAAATGTGCAGGTATGTATTAAGGTTTGTGGGGGGCACCGGGCAATTAACTTATGGAGACCACTACCAAAAAATTGTCAATAAAATATGCTGGCGATATTATTAAAAGGTATAATATGTAAATACTCCAAGAATCACACTGTAGTGCCCTCCCGTTCACACTATGCCACAAAGAAACCCCAGTGATGTAGCTAGGTGTGAGGTTCCTACAGTGTGTGGACACCCCGAGGCGATCACACCAGTTGCTGTGTTGTTAATCCTGCTCAGTCTACTGCAGGGCTGGCCAAACCAGTCCTCGAGATCTGCCAACAGTTCACATTTTCCAGACCACCTAGCTGGTGCACAGGTGTAGTCATGACTAATTAAGATGTGCTGCTTTCATTCCTAACTGACAAATCTCCAGGAGGCCTGGAAAACATGAACTGTTGGTTGATCTCGAGGACCCGTTTGGCCAGCCCTGGTCTACTGTATATATCTGTGTCTGGAGCAAAAGGTCCATCAGCCATCATCATCATCAACTTCAGAACTTGCCTCCGGTTTATGGAGATTTAAGATTTACTCCTCATAGCCAATTTACTGGTGTGCTAGATCTGTGTTTAGATGCATCACAAAGGAGTATTTAACTTGTACCTGCCTGCTATACTATACTGCATTAAAACTAGGTACACACCAGACAGACAAGAGGAACATTCCACAATTTTATAAAAAAAAATTCTGACAGTTAAAATAATCCTATGGACATCCGACGTCCTGTAGACACACTACACAATTATCATTCCTATCTAAATTGAGATGATGTTTTTAAATACACTTGCGGTATGATATAGGCTCAGCGGGACCAACGCGCTCTTGATGTCGGGTACCGATTTGACTGGTCTGTGAGCAACCATCTGCTCCAGGTGCTGCGTGCGCATTGTGCAGGCCGAGAACTGGCTGATCAGCCCAATTACTGCACAGTGTGTATCTAAATATAGAAAATGTATTGAGGTACCTCTATGCGCTAATGTAGTGCAGCTTGAGAAATATATTGGATATGGAATCACAACAGTTCCAAATAAAACAATATGCCAAAGAAAAAAACCAAATATTAAACTCAAGCGCTCACAAATAAGTATACACTTCCCTTAATTTCTTAAGTGAGATGAATCTGGAGGTTTTTCCTTTCAGTTTTTCCCGGAATGTCCACATACATGAAAAAGAAAAACAAACATACACCAAGATCCTCGTGTATTATTTTCAGGTGATGTTGATAATCACTCTCTACTTATTCCCATAGGACAATTTGAATATAACGGGGAAATCCCCCTTCCAAGACACTTACACAAGTGTAAAAATAATGTGCATATATCATGTATAAATATCAGGTGATGTTGATAACACACTCTTTATAAACTCTTTATAAATTCCCATAGGGCAGTTTGAATGTATCGGGGAAAGGTGGGTCTTTCTTATCCACTCCTTATTTTTAAGCCACGCACTTTTTCTCTTAGCTTAGCCATCCAGCGACCTTGGTGCACCTCTTTTTTTCTTTGCATCATGTGCTGTTTGGGGACTATTTTTTGGAAGTGCCATCCTGTCTGACACTGCAGTGCCACTCCTAGATGGGCCAGGTGTTTGTGTCGGCCACTTGTGTCGCTTAGCTTAGTCACACAGCGACCTTGGTGCACCTCTTTTTTTCTTTGCATCATGTGCTGTTTGGGGACAATTTTTTGGAAGTGCCATCCTGTCTGACACTGCAGTGCCACTCCTTGATGGGCCAGGTGTTTGTGTCGGCCACTTGTGTCGCTTAGCTTAGTCACACAGCGACCTTGGTGCACCTCTTTTTTTCTTTGCATCATGTGCTGTTTGGGGACTATTTTTTAAATCTGCCATCCTGTCTGACACTGCAGTGCCACTCCTAGATGGGCCAGGTGTTTGCCTCGGCCACTTGTGTCGCTTAGCTTAGTCACACAGCGACCTTGGTGCACCTCTTTTTTTCTTTGCATCATGTGCTGTTTGGGGACTATCTTTTAAATCTGCCATCCTGTCTGACACTGCAGTACCACTCCTAGATGGGCCAGGTTTCTGTGTCGGCCACTTGTGTCGCTTAGCTTAGTCACACAGCGACCTTGGTGCACCTCTTTTTTTCTTTGCATCATGTGCTGTTTGGGGACTATTTTTTAAATCTGCCATCCTGTCTGACACTGCAGTGCCACTCCTAGATGGGCCAGGTGTTTGTGTCAGCCACTTGTGTCGCTTAGCTTAGTCACACAGCGACCTTGGTGCACCTCTTTTTTTCTTTGCATCATGTGCTGTTTGGGGACTATTTTTTAAATCTGCCATCCTGTCTGACACTGCAGTGCCACTCCTAGATGGGCCAGGTGTTTGTGTCGGCCACTTGGGTCGCTTAGCTTAGCCATCCAGCGACCTCGGTGCAAATTTTAGGACTAAAAATAATATTGTGAGGTGTGAGGTGTTCAGAATAGACTGAAAATGAGTGGAAATTATGGTTATTGGGGTTAATAATACTATGGGATCAAAATGACCCCCAAATTCTATAATTTAAGCTGTTTTTGAGTTTTTTTTGTAAAAAAAACACTCGAATCCAAAACACACCCGAATCCGACAAAAAATTTTCAGGGAGGTTTTGCCAAAACGCGTCCGAATCCAAAACACGGCCGCGGAACCGAATCCAAAACCAAAACACAAAACCCGAAAAATTTCCTGTGCACATCACTAAATTCATAATGCTTATGTAATAATGATGGACACATAATATGCTATTGTATTTTTAATACATTTTTATGAAAGAACAGTCCATGTTTTGATATTGGATTAATATTGATTGTGAAACACCTTGAGGACTATTTTTAGTATTAAGGGTTGTTTTAATCCCTGGGCGCCATTTTCCTCTCTTTCACATTGCATTCTATCTTCAGTTCCTCCTAACAAGGAACTTGGTGGTACGAGGCAACCCATCTAAGAAAGTATTTAACAATATTACGTTATTCTTTAATATAATAGCGCAGGAGGAGAGTTTTTTTGTTTGGTATATATACATACATGTATATATATATATTTATATATATATATATAGATATATATATATATATATGTATATATATATATATATATATATATATATATAGAACGACGTGTTTGTAGTCGGCACTCCACAGACTTGCAACAGATTCAACAAACCACAGATTTGTTGAATCTGTTGCAAGTCTGTGGAGTGCCGACTACATACACCTCGTTATATTACACCTCTAAGCCAGGCACCCCCGCAGTTTGGACGTTTTATATGAGTGCCGGACATCTCAGCAATCTATCCTACGTATATACACACACACACACACACACACACCCACACCCACACACACACATACATACATACATACACATACACAGAGCAAACAGCAACACTCACGGACCTCTGAAGGCTGTTTAATCGGAAAATGTTGAACGGCTTCTTGCGGTTTTCTTGATCCGGCCTGTGATGAGGTCCTTGAGTGACGTTGTTTTTTCTGTATATCTACTTGTGATTATATGATTCATCTGCCTGCGTCTGTATTAGGGGCCCCACTGTCTGAAGTGCCCTGGGCCCCCGATCACCTTAATCCGGCTCTGGCTTGCCCCTTATTCTTTTTGGTTTCTATTCAGAGCAGGTAAGAGCACCAAACTTTTGTTTTAACATCAAAAAGAATAATGTTACAGTGATGTGCTTCCAAGTTGAATAGCTGACAGTTCTGGCTGCTAACCTCATGCCCTGGCCTCCTATTTCACATTCAAAGCATATGTCGAATCCATCCTTGGTACAGAATATGCATACAAAAGCAGGGTGATCCACCTGGGTAATTCCGCCGGCCACCCACTGGGAATACACACAGCAGTCAGCGGCTGCTCGGAATGTACAGTACCAGGCTTTTTTAAAATATAATGCTGAGCGTCTTTTACTGCTAATTTAGGCTTGCTGCAGCCTTTGATAAAAAATGCATTTCATAATTTACAAGTTCGGGTGCAAAAATTGTGTTTTATATGAAAAAAATCTCATGTTCTCTCCACTGCATAAACCCACAATAAGATAAAACTTGAGTCAGATTTTGTAACAGAATAATATTCTTGACTAAGGTGTTAACCAATAATGTTAAAAATCAGAATTTTGGGCCTTATTCTGGCAATTGTAAACTGAGACAGTGTTGCGACACTACTGCATTTATGCTGCCATTCCCCATTACCTCCCAACAAACGGTCCCTACACGTCAGTTGCTTTGCAAAGGAATCCTCCCTGCAAGTGGCATTGATAAGGTACCTTGGCATGTATGCAGCGTGATCGTGACACATGAGTAGTCATCTGATAATCGCTCAAATGTAAAAACATTGGCGTTGTGTAAATCTCTCAATTAGCAATTGTACATCATTGATACACAGCAGAGTTATGCAATGATGAAAAATGAGTTGCAGTCACTAGAACTCTGGCATAGAAGATTTGAACCTTGGATATGACGGTGTTCAGACGTTACAAAACGGGATGGTCACAGGAATGTCAGCATGTGACACAGAGAAACCCATATGTGAGAGCTGTGTTTTAGGGAAACAAAGTCTTCAGACATTTCCCAAGTCAGCAAGCAGAGCTACAGCACCACATGAGACAGTACATACAGATGTGTGTGGTCCAATGGGAGTAAAGTCAGTAAATTTTGACATTTATAGATGACTACACAAGAATGACAGAGGTGTACTTCATCAGAGAAAGATCTGAAGTACTGTAGCAAAGATTGCCGAGTATAAGAGGCTTGTAGAGAATCTTTAAAGAATCAAGTAACCGACTCAAGACAATCTGATAATGGTGAAGAATATCTCAACAGAGAGTTGGAACAGTTCTTAAGAAAATAAGGAATAGATCATCAATTGACCATGCCTACACTCCTGAGCAGAATGGTGTCAGCAAATGGGTAAACCGTACACTAGTGGAGAGAGCAAAATGCAGGCCTAGACAAGTCGTTTTGAGGGGCAGCCATGTTCACAGCATTTTATCTCAAGAATCGTACTCCTACAGTTGCCCTAAAGGACATAAAGTAATGCCTATTGAATTGTGGACAACAAGATACCCAAGAATAAGACAGCTCAGAACTTTCAGAAGTACTATCTATGTACAAATACCAAAAGACAAAAAAAGACTTAAGCTTGATTCAAAATCAGTGAAGTGCATTATGCTATTGTCATGAAAGCAAAGATGAAGGAATCCTAATACAAAATAGATGGCCAAGTCGAGGGATGTTATCTTCAAAGAAACAGCACAAGTTGTAGAAAAACTGGAAGTTGATATGCAGAGCAAATATTTGTCACTGGACATGCCAGCAGCTGGAGATGCACTTGAGTCAGAAACTTTTAGCATGGAAGTTCAACCAGAGAGAAGATCTTCTGCAAGATCAAATATTGACAATCCACCTAAGAGGTATGATAAGGAATTCGCAGACATCACATTCAGTGATGATATCCAAAAATTCAAGGTCCAGTTGGTGTTAATGGAAGTACATGGTAGGAAAAATTACTTTGCAAGATTTAAAAATCACAAGTGTGGAAGATGCCAAGAATAGAGACAGTGACAGCAGTTCCAAGTTCGTGAGTCGAGAGACTGTTGCCATGGTCCATACTGCAAGTGAGGGGACTCTTACTGATCTGTTTACCAAGAAGACCAGACAAAAGTAATATGTTGATATTTTATTATGTGCTTAACTATCTTTCATACAGGTTGCTATGAGAAAGCTGAAGTTAAATGTCTGTTTTACATGGAGAAGCTGGTAGCGAGAGGCAGGGGATGTTAGAAAGCGCCCAACTGTGCATACTTGCTGGACACTAGGACACAGGGAGGTCTGCCCTACAATCTGTTGTACTGCTGCACCATGTGACTGCAGCCATCTTGTAGATCCTTAATTTAGTCCTGTGTAAACTGTGTGAGAAGTAACATGATGGAGACACAAGTCTTTTACTCAGCTCCAGAGAGAACCCAGTGATTACCTGCATGAAGCTATTTCAGCAAACCTGCACCCCTACCCATTTGCAGCTGTATAGAACAACACTTTGCTCAAAGCTTAGTGTCAGGCTCCTGGACGGATGTGCGGCTGCCGAGGGCCGGGGGTCTCGAGAGCCGGGCGCTACGGCGGGGGTCGCTGCGGTAAGATCCTCTAGTGTGACACATTATAGTGTGTCAGAGTCAGAAGCTGGCTAAAGCTGTGTGCTAACAGCTGAGTATGTCTCCTGTGCTGGGGGCAGCCATGTTGGAGACCAGAGCATTACCAATTAAGTTCCCATTCTGTGTCCAGTCAATCCTGCGTGTTCTCCCCTTACAAAAGGAGGCTGGCCCAGTGGGAGATTGCCAGTGCTTCAAGTTACCTCCTTGTGAAAGGTTCTCCAGCTCTGTGCTCCCAGGTTACTTCTGGTGCCCTGGTCCTGGTTGCTCTCATCTATCGGTTACCTAAACGCTGTTGCAGTCCTGCTGTCTAAGTCCGTCGCCACTCGTGGAAGCGCTCACGGGGTCCCAGGTCGTAGAGAAGCTCCAGGTGCTAATGGCAGTTTCTCGCAGACGTCTTCATTTCTTCAAAGTCCAAGTCCTTCAGCCTCGTCTTTCAATCACAAATCACAAGTCTTCATTTCTTCAAAGTCCAAGTTCTTCAGCCTTGTCTTCTAATCACAGTCTTCAGTTCTTCTTTACCGGAGTTCTTCAGCTTCACTCTTCAAGTCATTTAACCATAGACTCTAATTCTTCCAGTTTCGTCAATTTCTCCAATATTCGTGTACAGCCTGTTATTCATTAAACTACAGTTACCTTCCTTTACGCCCTCCGGCCAACGTTAACAATTAGTTTGGCCTCCACCCCATGAGGAGGAATTACATTCAGCCACCTCGTTTACTCTCCTCACAGGTAGCTGTCCCTTCAGCCAAAACTCGGTTGTCGGAACCCGAACTTACACCGAGCATGACATTAAGATCCATGAGAACCATTGTGTATACAGCAGTGAGTACGGCTATACCTGCTATACTTCAATAAACCAACACCACTGGTTAAGTAACCGGTCTGTTCATAGAATTAGTAATCTGATAGTGTGTGCCTATATAACTCTGCAAATAACAAGTCCTGCAAACATATCATTACCAATAGTTATTGAGGTCAAGCTCTAAAGAGTGAAGCTTGGTAAATATGACTGACTGCACAGCAGGTCCCATAGATACCTATGGGGGCTGCTTTGTGGTCGGACATGGAGTATATACATCTTCTGCGGTTTCCCATGTTAAATCTGGGGGGACCCCCTGAAAATGGGTATTTTCAGTGGATATACTGTGAAAAGTATTTAATAAATATTAGAGATGAGCGGGTTCGGTTTCTCTGAATCCGAACCCGCCCGAACTTCATGTTTTTTTTCACGGGTCCGAGCGACTCGGATCTTCCCGCCTTGCTCGGTTAACCCGAGCGCGCCCGAACGTCATCATGACGCTGTCGGATTCTCGCGAGGCTCGGATTCTATCGCGAGACTCGGATTCTATATAAGGAGCTGCGCGTCGCCGCCATTTTCACACGTGCATTGAGATTGATAGGGAGAGGACGTGGCTGGCGTCCTCTCCATTTAGATTAGGGTTGAGAGAGAGAGAGAGAGAGATTGACCTGAGGCTGTGATACTGTAGAAGAGAGTGCAGAGTTTAGTGACTGACGACCACAGTGACCACCAGACAGTGCAGTTGTTTGTTTTATTTAATATATCCGTTCTCTGCCTGAAAAAAACGATACACACAGTGACTCAGTCACATACCATATCTGTGTGCACTGCTCAGCCCAGTGTGCTGCATCAATGTATATATATATCTGACTGTGCTCAGCTCACACAGCTTATAATTGTGGGGGAGACTGGGGAGCACTGCAGTGCCAGTTATAGGTTATAGCAGGAGCCAGGAGTACATAATATTATATTAAAATTAAACAGTGCACACTTTTGCTGCAGGAGTGCCACTGCCAGTGTGACTAGTGACCAGTGACCTGACCACCAGTATATATAATATTAGTAGTATACTATCTCTTTATCAACCAGTCTATATTAGCAGCAGACACAGTACAGTGCGGTAGTTCACGGCTGTGGCTACCTCTGTGTCGGCACTCGGCAGCCCGTCCATAATTGTATATACCACCTAACCGTGGTTTTTTTTTCTTTCTTTATAGTCATACTAGTTACGAGTATACTATCTCTTGATCAACCAGTCTATATTAGCAGCAGACACAGTACAGTGCGGTAGTTCACGGCTGTGGCTACCCATGTGTCGGCACTCGGCAGCCCGTCCATAATTGTATATACCACCTAACCGTGGTTTTTTTTTCTTTCTTTATACATACATACTAGTTACGAGTATACTATCTCTTTATCAACCAGTCTATATTAGCAGCAGACACAGTACAGTGCGGTAGTTCACGGCTGTGGCTACCTCTGTGTCGGCACTCGGCAGCCCGTCCATAATTGTATATACCACCTAACCGTGGTTTTTTTTTCTTTCTTTATACATACATACTAGTTACGAGTATACTATCTCTTTATCAACCAGTCTATATATTAGCAGCAGACACAGTACAGTGCGGTAGTTCACGGCTGTGGCTACCTCTGTGTCGGCACTCGGCAGCCCGTCCATAATTGTATATACCACCTAACCGTGGTTTTTTTTTCTTTCTTTATACATACATACTAGTTACGAGTATACTATCTCTTTATCAACCAGTCTATATATTAGCAGCAGACACAGTACAGTGCGGTAGTTCACGGCTGTGGCTACCTCTGTGTCGGCACTCGGCAGCCCGTCCATAATTGTATATACCACCTAACCGTGGTTTTTTTTTCTTTCTTTATAGTCATACTAGTTACGAGTATACTATCTCTTTATCAACCAGTCTATATTAGCAGCAGACACAGTACAGTGCGGTAGTTCACGGCTGTGGCTACCTCTGTGTCGGCACTCGGCAGCCCGTCCATAATTGTATATACCACCTAACCGTGGTTTTTTTTTCTTTCTTTCTACATACATACTAGTTACGAGTATACTATCTCTTTATCAACCAGTCTATATTAGCAGCAGACACAGTACAGTGCGGTAGTTCACGGCTGTGGCTACCTCTGTGTCGGCACTCGGCAGCCCGTCCATAATTGTATATACCACCTAACCGTGGTTTTTTTTTCTTTCTTTATACATACATACTAGTTACGAGTATACTATCTCTTTATCAACCAGTCTATATATTAGCAGCAGACACAGTACAGTGCGGTAGTTCACGGCTGTGGCTACCTCTGTGTCGGCACTCGGCAGCCCGTCCATAATTGTATATGCCACCTAACCGTGGTTTTTTTTTCTTTCTTTATACATACATACATACTAGTTACGAGTATACTATCTCTTTATCAACCAGTCTATATATTAGCAGCAGACACAGTACAGTGCGGTAGTTCACGGCTGTGGCTACCTCTGTGTCGGCACTCGGCAGCCCGTCCATAATTGTATATACCACCTAACCGTGGTTTTTTTTTCTTTCTTTATACATACATACTAGTTACGAGTATACTATCTCTTTATCAACCAGTCTATATATTAGCAGCAGACACAGTACAGTGCGGTAGTTCACGGCTGTGGCTACCTCTGTGTCGGCACTCGGCAGCCCGTCCATAATTGTATACTAGTATCCAATCCATCCATCTCCATTGTTTACCTGAGGTGCCTTTTAGTTGTGCCTATTAAAATATGGAGAACAAAAATGTTGAGGTTCCAAAATTAGGGAAAGATCAAGATCCACTTCCACCTCGTGCTGAAGCTGCTGCCACTAGTCATGGCCGAGACGATGAAATGCCAGCAACGTCGTCTGCCAAGGCCAATGCCCAATGTCATAGTACAGAGCATGTCAAATCCAAAACACCAAATATCAGTAAAAAAAGGACTCCAAAACCTAAAATAAAATTGTCGGAGGAGAAGCGTAAACTTGCCAATATGCCATTTACCACACGGAGTGGCAAGGAACGGCTGAGGCCCTGGCCTATGTTCATGGCTAGTGGTTCAGCTTCACATGAGGATGGAAGCACTCAGCCTCTCGCTAGAAAAATGAAAAGACTAAAGCTGGCAAAAGCAGTAGCACCGCAAAGAACTGTGCGTTCTTCGAAATCCCAAATCCACAAGGAGAGTCCGACTCCAATTGTGTCGGTTGCGATGCCTGACCTTCCCAACACTGGACGTGAAGAGCATGCGCCTTCCACCATTTGCACGCCCCCTGCAAGTGATGGAAGGAGCACCCGCAGTCCAGTTCCTGATAGTCAGATTGAAGATGTCAGTGTTGAAGTACACCAGGATGAGGAGGATATGGGTGTTGCTGGCGCTGGGGAGGAAATTGACCAGGAGGATTCTGATGGTGAGGTGGTTTGTTTAAGTCAGGCACCCGGGGAGACACCTGTTGTCCGTGGTAGGAATATGGCCGTTGACATGCCTGGTGAAAATACCAAAAAAATCAGCTCTTCGGTGTGGAAGTATTTCACCAGAAATGCGGACAACAGGTGTCAAGCCGTGTGTTCCCTTTGTCAAGCTGTAATAAGTAGGGGTAAGGACGTTAACCACCTCGGAACATCCTCCCTTATACGTCACCTGCAGCGCATTCATAATAAGTCAGTGACAAGTTCAAAAACTTTGGGTGACAGCGGAAGCAGTCCACTGACCAGTAAATCCCTTCCTCTTGTAACCAAGCTCACGCAAACCACCCCACCAACTCCCTCAGTGTCAATTTCCTCCTTCCCCAGGAATGCCAATAGTCCTGCAGGCAATGTCACTGGCAATTCTGACGAGTCCTCTCCTGCCTGGGATTCCTCCGATGCATCCTTGCGTGTAACGCCTACTGCTGCTGGCGCTGCTGTTGTTGCTGCTGGGAGTCGATGGTCATCCCAGAGGGGAAGTCGTAAGCCCACTTGTACTACTTCCAGTAAGCAATTGACTGTTCAACAGTCCTTTGCGAGGAAGATGAAATATCACAGCAGTCATCCTGCTGCAAAGCGGATAACTGAGGCCTTGACAACTATGTTGGTGTTAGACGTGCGTCCGGTATCCGCCGTTAGTTCACAGGGAACTAGACAATTTATTGAGGCAGTGTGCCCCCGTTACCAAATACCATCTAGGTTCCACTTCTCTAGGCAGGCGATACCGAGAATGTACACGGACGTCAGAAAAAGACTCACCAGTGTCCTAAAAAATGCAGTTGTACCCAATGTCCACTTAACCACGGACATGTGGACAAGTGGAGCAGGGCAGGGTCAGGACTATATGACTGTGACAGCCCACTGGGTAGATGTATGGACTCCCGCCGCAAGAACAGCAGCGGCGGCACCAGTAGCAGCATCTCGCAAACGCCAACTCTTTCCTAGGCAGGCTACGCTTTGTATCACCGCTTTCCAGAATACGCACACAGCTGAAAACCTCTTACGGCAACTGAGGAAGATCATCGCGGAATGGCTTACCCCAATTGGACTCTCCTGTGGATTTGTGGCATCGGACAACGCCAGCAATATTGTGTGTGCATTAAATATGGGCAAATTCCAGCACGCCCCATGTTTTGCACATACCTTGAATTTGGTGGTGCAGAATTTTTTAAAAAACGACAGGGGCGTGCAAGAGATGCTGTCGGTGGCCAGAAGAATTGCGGGACACTTTCGGCGTACAGGCACCACGTACAGAAGACTGGAGCACCACCAAAAACTACTGAACCTGCCCTGCCATCATCTGAAGCAAGAAGTGGTAACGAGGTGGAATTCAACCCTCTATATGCTTCAGAGGTTGGAGGAGCAGCAAAAGGCCATTCAAGCCTATACAATTGAGCACGATATAGTAGGTGGAATGCACCTGTCTCAAGCGCAGTGGAGAATGATTTCAACGTTGTGCAAGGTTCTGATGCCCTTTGAACTTGCCACACGTGAAGTCAGTTCAGACACTGCCAGCCTGAGTCAGGTCATTCCCCTCATCAGGCTTTTGCAGAAGAAGCTGGAGACATTGAAGGAGGAGCTAACACGGAGCGATTCCGCTAGGCATGTGGGACTTGTGGATGGAGCCCTTAATTCGCTTAACAAGGATTCACGGGTGGTCAATCTGTTGAAATCAGAGCACTACATTTTGGCCACCGTGCTCGATCCTAGATTTAAAGCCTACCTTGGATCTCTCTTTCCGGCAGACACAAGTCTGCTGGGGTTGAAAGACCTGCTGGTGACAAAATTGTCAAGTCAAGCGGAACGCGACCTGTCAACATCTCCTCCTTCACATTCTCCCGCAACTGGGGGTGCGAGGAAAAGGCTCAGAATTCCGAGCCCACCCGCTCGCGGTGATGCAGGGCAGTCTGGAGCGACTGCTGATGCTGACATCTGGTCCGGACTGAAGGACCTGACAACGATTACGGACATGTCGTCTACTGTCACTGCATATGATTCTCTCAACATTGATAGAATGGTGGAGGATTATATGAGTGACCGCATCCAAGTAGGCACGTCACACAGTCCGTACTTATACTGGCAGGAAAAAGAGGCAATTTGGAGGCCCTTGCACAAACTGGCTTTATTCTACCTAAGTTGCCCTCCCACAAGTGTGTACTCCGAAAGAGTGTTTAGTGCCGCCGCTCACCTTGTCAGCAATCGGCGTACGAGGTTACATCCAGAAAATGTGGAGAAGATGATGTTCATTAAAATGAATTATAATCAATTCCTCCGCGGAGACATTGACCAGCAGCAATTGCCTCCACAAAGTACACAGGGAGCTGAGATGGTGGATTCCAGTGGGGACGAATTGATAATCTGTGAGGAGGGGGATGTACACGGTGATATATCGGAGGGTGATGATGAGGTGGACATCTTGCCTCTGTAGAGCCAGTTTGTGCAAGGAGAGATTAATTGCTTCTTTTTTGGGGGGGTCCAAACCAACCCGTCATATCAGTCACAGTCGTGTGGCAGACCCTGTCACTGAAATGATGGGTTGGTTAAAGTGTGCATGTCCTGTTTTGTTCATACAACATAAGGGTGGGTGGGAGGGCCCAAAGACAATTCCATCTTGCACCTCTTTTTTCTTTTCTTTTTCTTTGCGTCATGTGCTGTTTGGGGAGGGTTTTTTGGAAGGGACATCCTGCGTGACACTGCAGTGCCACTCCTAGATGGGCCCGGTGTTTGTGTCGGCCACTAGGGTCGCTTATCTTACTCACACAGCTACCTCATTGCGCCTCTTTTTTTCTTTGCGTCATGTGCTGTTTGGGGAGGGTTTTTTGGAAGGGACATCCTGCGTGACACTGCAGTGACACTCCTAGATGGGCCCGGTGTTTGTGTCGGCCACTAGGGTCGCTTATCTTACTCACACAGCTACCTCATTGCACCTCTTTTTTTCTTTGCGTCATGTGCTGTTTGGGGAGGGTTTTTTGGAAGGGACATCCTGCGTGACACTGCAGTGCCACTCCTAGATGGGCCCGGTGTTTGTGTCGGCCACTAGGGTCGCTAATCTTACTCACACAGCTACCTCATTGCGCCTCTTTTTTTCTTTGCGTCATGTGCTGTTTGGGGAGGGTTTTTTGGAAGGGCCATCCTGCGTGACACTGCAGTGCCACTCCTAGATGGGCCCGGTGTTTGTGTCGGCCACTAGGGTCGCTTATCTTACTCACACAGCGACCTCGGTGCAAATTTTAGGACTAAAAATAATATTGTGAGGTGTGTGGTATTCAGAATAGACTGAAAATGAGTGGAAATTATGGTTTTTGAGGTTAATAATACTTTGGGATCAAAATGACCGCCAAATTCTATGATTTAAGCTGTTTTTTAGGTTTTTTGGAAAAAAACACCCGAATCCAAAACACACCCGAATCCGACAAAAAAAATTCGGTGAGGTTTTGCCAAAACGCGGTCGAACCCAAAACACGGCCGCGGAACCGAACCCAAAACCAAAACACAAAACCCGAAAAATTTCCGGCGCTCATCTCTAATAAATATACCCCTTAGTGCTACAGTATATCCTGGCATTTTATTCTTTTACATGTTGAACTATAAACATTAGGTTTGGTTATTTGAACCAAATAATTCTTTTATTTTTTTTACATCCGCTTATTTATATGCTCTTATAGGTATGGATGAGCTGACTTCTCCATCACACACATAATGTAATTTATGCTCATTACTCTATCGTACGGTTAGGAAGTGTAAAAGTGCATACACACAATGAGATTTTGGGCCTAATTCAGACCTGAGCGCTAGGCTGCATTTTCATGCAGCCTGCGATCAGGTTTGAACTGCGCATGCGTATGCACCACAATGCGAAGGCGCGTAGATCCGCAGCGACGGGGAGCACCGGCCACTGTTGGAATGGTGCGAACAAAGCGATCGCATGGGCGATCGCAAGGTGACTGACAGGAAGAGGCCATTTGTGGGTGGCAACTGACCGTTTTAGAGGAGTGTCCGGAGAAATGCAGGCGTGTCCAGGCGTTTGAAGGGAGGGATTCTGACGTCCGCTCCGGCCCCCATCATCGCACTGGAAGAGTAAGTCCTGGGCTGTGCAGAGACTGCACAAACTTCTGTTTGTGCAGCTCTCTGCATATGCGATCGCACCCCTGCACAGCGACTACCCCCTCCCCCTGTAGGCGGCGACTACTTGATCGCAGAGATGCAAAAAACGCACCCTGCGATCAGGACTGAATCGGGCCCTTTGTCTATCTTCGATTTTGGCTATGCGATATTGACTATGTATGTGTGCTTGCGATATTGGCTGTGTGTGATTTTGACTATACTTTAGTACTAGATAGACTCAAAATTGACTTGCCTGCATAGTCTATCTACCAACCCCGCGGGACCACGCATCGGAATCGTATCGGTATCACAAGGTGGCTAACACATTGCGATTTGCACTAACGTTCCTTGTAATTTTAGGGGGTCATTCCGACTCGATCATTCGCTGCAGTTTCTCGCAGCGCAGCGATCGGGTTCGGAACTGCGCATGAGGTAGAGGCGGTTGCTGGCCGGGAGGGGGCTGGACGGTGGCGTTAAGCCGCCGTTTAGGGGGCGCAGTCCGGCCAACGCAGGCTTGGCCGGACCGTTGGGGGGGTGGTATTCGGCGGTTGCTACTCTTGAAGTGCAAGGGCATCGCCACTGTGCGATGCCTTTGCACTTCTGCGGGGGAAGGGCCGGCACTGACATGCGGGGCGGACTAGCCCTGTGCTGGGCGTGCCCCTGCATGTCTGAGTGCCTGATCATAGCTGTGCTAAATTTAGCACAGCTACGATCAACTTGGAATGACCCCCATAGTCAAAATCGCAAGGTAATATTGCACCGTCTGTACACACCTTAATACAGGACCACACCGTATGCGATCACATCAAGGCTTACAATGAATTACTAATATTCCATGTTTTTGCTCCATCCATGCGCATATGCATAGTACAGCCCATGCACAGTCTGCGATCGCTTTCTGCGGAACATTCGCATTTTGCAGATTTCTGCTTATTAATTATACAGTATTAAGTTGCCAGTATTACGTGATTGCTAATATGGCCAATACAAATGTATTTATGATGGTGGAATCCATGAATAATTTACGATGTGGGCAGCATTTACAGAGATGTGCGGGTTTGGATTTACCCGGATTTACCCAGACCTTAAAACGGCATCTTATTGGCTCTCGGATGTCACATGTTTTGGATAGCCAATAAGAAAAATCCAGATAAATCCGAACTTGCGTTATTTCCGACGTTAAGAACCAGGTAAATCCGAACCCGCACATCTCTCATTTACACTGGCATCGTCTTCTGATTGGTCAGCTAGTTTTATGGCGGTTTTGTGGCAGTTTGGATGATACCGCGGTTTGACATATTCTTAACACCAAACATCGATGGAACTTTCCCATCAAAAATGGGTCTGGTGTGTTAGGTGGACTGTTCTGTTCTCGTGTCATATATTCACCATGTCATCGTTCATAATAACATAATGACATACTTGGCATGTTGACATTGACATAACCTTAATACTATCCCTCCTACTAGTGCCTAACCTCACCTCCTGCTGCCTAACCCTAACCCTCCCCCTTGTACCTAACCTCCCCTTCCACAGCCTAACACTCCCCCTTATACCTAACCCTCCCCCTTGTACCTAACCTTCCCTTCCACAGTCTAACCCTCTCCCTTGTACCTACCCCTCCCCCTTGTACCTAACCTCCCCTTCCACAGCCTAACCCTCCCCCTTGTACCTAACCTCCCCTTCCACAGCCTAACACTCCCCCTTATACCTAACCCTCCCCCTTGTACCTAACCTTCCCTTCCACAGTCTAACCCTCCCCCTTGTACCTAACCTCCCCTTCCACAGCCTAACCCTCCCCCTTATACCTAACCCTTCCCCTTGTACCTAACCTTCCCTTCCACAGTCTAACACTCCCCCTTATACCTAACCCTCCCCCTTGTACCTAACCTCCCCTTCCACAGCCTAACACTCCCCCTTATACCTAACCCTCCCCCTTGTACCTAACCTCCCCTTCCACAGTCTAACCTTCCCCCTTGTACCTAACCCTCCCCCTTGTACCTAACCTCCCCTTCCACAGCCTAACCTTCCCCCTTGTACCTAACCCTCCCCCTTGTACCTAACCTCCCCTTCCACAGCCTAACCCTCCCCCTTGTACCTAACCTCCCCTTCCACAGCCTAACCCTCCCCCTTATACCTAACCCTTCCCCTTGTACCTAACCTCCCCTTCCACAGCCTAACCCTCCCCCTTATACCTAACCCTCCCCCTTGTACCTAACCTCCCCTTCCACAGCCTAACCCTCCCCCTTATACCTAACCCTTCCCCTTGTACCTAACCTCCCCTTCCACAGTCTAACCCTCCCCCTTATACCTAACCCCCCCCCCTTGTACCTAACCTCCCCTTCCACAGCCTAACCCTCCCCCTTATACCTAACCCTCCCCCTTGTACCTAACCTCTCCTTCCACAGCCTAACCCTCCCTCTTATACCTAACCCTCCCCCTTGTACCTAACCTCCCCTTCCACAGCCTAACCCTCCCCCTTGTACCTAACCCTCCCCCTTGTACCTCACCTCCCCTTCCACAGCCTAACCCTCCCCCTTGTACAAAACCCTCCCCCTTGTACCTAACCTCCCCTTCCACAGCCTAACCCTCCCCCTTGTACCTAACCTCCGCTTCCACAGCCTAACCCTCCCCCTTATACCTAACCCTCCCCCTTGTACCTAACCTCCCCTTCCACAGCCTAACCCTCCCCCTTGTACCTAACCCTCCCCCTTATACCTAACCTCCCCTTCCACAGCCTAACCCTCCCCCTTGTACCTAACCTCCCCTTCCACAGCCTAACCCTCCCCCTTATACCTAACCCTCCCCCTTGTACCTAACCTCCCCTTCCACAGCCTAACCCTCCCCCTTGTACCTAACCTTCCTCCTTGTACCGAACCTCCCCTTCCACAGCCTAACCCTCCCCCTTGTACAAAACCCTCCCCCTTGTACCTAACCTCCCCTTCCGCAGCCTAACCCTCCTCCTTGTGCCTAATCCTGACCCTCCTCCTAGTGCCAAACTGTAACCCTCCCGCATCCTAGCCCTAACCCTCCCCCTTATGCCTCACCCTAACCCTCCCGCAGCCTAACCCTAACCCTCCCCCTAGTGCCTAACAATAAGCCTCCCCTCCCTCAGCCTAACCCACGCTTGCCTACTCTCCCTGAGTATCTATCGAATTTCAGATGGTGCTACCGGCCGCCTGGAAGGTTATTCAAGTCTCAGGCAGCTACCCTCCACCGTCACCATTCATGCTGCATCATGTCATCGCAGCCACACCCCAGCTTTGCAATGCCTGTAAGATCATCACTGTATAGCGGAGACGGGGCCATGATGATGCAATTGCGCCATCCCGCCACCCACACTCAGCCAGGATGTCGTAGCTATGGCCTAACCCCCCGATCCGTGCAGAATGTCGACATTTCACAGATATCTTATGTCGACATTTCACACTGTCAACATCACACTGTAACTGTCAACATTGTGGTGTAAACATAATGACTAACCTGCCACATAAATGACTGATACACGAGGCCATTCAGCAGGGATTACATACTTTGGGAGCAATGTTTATAAATACAAGAGGAACCAGGCTCGAAAAGAGTTTACAGGGAATCATTGTGACGTGACACCTCAAAGAGCCTGAAAATATACCCAAGCTTTGCTCTCTGGAATTAATGAACACATGCAAAGCTATGGAGAAGACGGGGTTAAGTGTTGGACTGCGGATGCAGCACTTGCCTATTTAACTGTTTCCCAGGCATATATATATATATATATATATATATATATATATATATGCCTGATAGTCTGTATATTAGCCCAATAGGTGGTTACCCTAAAATGGGTTTATTATAGAGGCTCAACAGTACAGACAGTGGTGTGTGACACAATGTTTTTATTACAAACATTAGTTTTTTATTATGCACTAAACATGTTTGATATTGCACTGATATTGTAGAGATAGTGCATGCCTGGTGCACTATGGGTTTTAATTATTGTATAAGTTGTTGTCACTTTTTCCACGTTAGTGGTCGTATTTTACATATCTCGTATATATGTTTGTTTTGTTCCGTTTCTATAGCACTGTATCCCCATAGCAACAAGTGCAGACGCGCTGCGTGCACCCTCCCTGCGGCCGCGTCGCCCGGCTACGGAATAACGTCACTCCGGAGTGGCAGAAGTGGTCAAATCCGGAAGTGTGGGCGCCGTGGAACGGGACGCCGCTGGTCGCGACGGAGGTTGGCAGGCTAGGGGATGGTAAGTTATTTAAACGTTGTGTTTGCACTGTATTTTCACTTGTTTGCTGTGTCCTGAGGAAGGGAGTACGTCTCCCGAAACGTTGACGCACATTAAAAGCACGTTACAGAATTTGTGAAAGTCTCTGAGTGCCGCCTTCTACATACTATATATATATATATATATATATGTGTGTGTGTGTGTGTGTGTAACCCATGGCTTCATGGCTTTGTAGCAACAGATCCAAAGCAGATGCCATTCCCAGCAAAGGCATATTTAATATTTATTTTATCCGCTTTCCCCCCAAACAGAGAAGCCTTTGTATTTGTTAACCTTTGTGTAGCAGTGTGCAGATTTGGGCTAGATTCACAGAGGAGCCTCGGGATGAGCGAACACATATGTAGGTCTGGTGTCTGAGCTACCCGTGCATGTAGTCCTTCAGGGCCCTCGTCGGTCCTTTCCAAATCATTTATTGCTTCTATCAGTCCACTGGCTTCTCTCACAAGATTTTCTATAAGCCTTTTATCAGACCTCTTCCAATACAATCATTTCATTCTCCGCGCTCCCTAAGCCTTCTCAGTTCCACCCTCTGACTTCACCCAGTATCTCTCCTACTCAATCCGTCTGCTCCCCCTCGCAATGCGTCAGCACTCATCCAGGCACTCGTAATCTCCCTCCGCTAATAATATGCTCACCAGCTGCACCGATTAAAGCAGGCAGGCTGATTCTTCAGGGGTTGCAATCGCGCGCAGACCTCGCAGCTGGCACACGAGGGGTTAAATTGGTACAAATAAACCGACGCATGTTCATCTAGTGATGGCTTGTTAGACGTGCGGTTGGAACGGCGTGCAACGTATATGACGAGCAAAAGGTTTATTATACCGATTGCAATAAGCATTTAAAAAAATACTATTAAAAAAAAGCAAAGGTTTTCCATTCCAGAATAGAAAATCAAATCAAATCTATCTTTAAGCTTTTTTTGAAGGAAGCTCAGGTACAGGGACGTAATCAGAGCCTTTTTCGTCAGTCTTGGCTGAGATCGGAGCGAGAAGGAACCCTTATTGCTCTGATTGTTATTCCAAAATTATATACAGGTTTCCTGGAATCCTTGCTGGTCAGTGGTGACATCCAGGTGATAATGGAGAGTGTCTGCTCCTTGGTAAGAGGGAAAGTCTATACAGCATCTAGAGAAAAAGCGTGGATCATGTTTTCTGTTCACAGCAGACATTTTCTGGAAGCCCTTACAAAGCCATGCTGGAAATCAATATTTCTGTCCGTAGCACCACCTTAGGACAGGACAGCACAGAGTACAAAGAACACATTTATGCACAAAGCCCAAAGCTAGAAAAAAAGTTTTGTCAACCTACAGATGGCTCCATCATTCACTGGCTGACTCACGGTCTACCGGCGCCACCATCGGAGCAATACTGTGGTGCTGGCCAAGTGCAGAGAGAGCAATAATTGTGGCTTGCAACTATATTATTATAAGCAGGGTTGGGAGTCTGTTGCAGTTGAACAGCCCTGTTTAATAAATGTTTGGGTGCCCAGACCGGCGGCCGGCCCATTAATACTTCCAGGCATACTGGCACAAGCCAAAATGTGCAAGATTGCCAGTCCATTTTGTTCTGTGATGGGCAGGGGGAGTGTAGCTGGAAGTGCTCGTTACACACTCATCCATCATGTTGGGCAAAACACAGGCTTCAGAAGCAGCATTCATCAAACCACTCAAAATATTTGAGTAATATTATTCTAACAATGCATTCCAAGTTTCACTCAGCAGATTAATATGACACCCTTAAATCACCCAGCGGATGGAAACTAGCAGTGCCACTTTCATATTAAAAGTTTCTACTTACAGATTTAAAAGGCTTTAATTAATTGGCTTGTATATGCATTTTGCAATGCTTAGTAATGCTCCACATTTATGGCTTCCTTCTTTGCTTTTCAAAAATATCTTTATATCATCAAACTAACTTGTTTATTATTGTTTCTCCTGGGTATGATTTAAAGAGAACCTGTAGGCCTTGTATAAAAAATACTTGTTATATAGTGCACAATGCATGTGGGGAAAACACAATGCAGCTCTATTATGACTGGGAGAGGTAATAACATATTAGCGCAGCACATATATTATGGCATGGCAGAGCAGAGCTACCCAGTTGTATATTAGGTTATGTTTGCTCACTGGTAGCTTGTGATGTAGGGAGCAAGCCAAGCAGAAGTGAGCCTAATATACTGTAGTAGTACAGTATGTGGCCCAGATCAAACTAATCTATATTACACATACTCAAGTAGCCACGTTGGAACTTGGAAGCACTAGAAATCGCTCTTCTGCCACAGGGTCTCACCTTCTCTATGTACAGTAGCTCCTAGGAAAGCTGGGCAAGTTTCCGGGGTAAGTGTCATGGCATTCCGGCACATCTTTGCTATGTGTCTGTTCTCTATATGGATGTTCCCAAGTATTCTGTTCCCTGAAACATTTAGACAATAGCAGCCAATGCCAGGAATAACTTCAAGCAGACAAAATGTAACATGACACAGAAAAGGAGTTTAAAAGGGCATAAATATCAAAGATTATTTGTGGGATAAAAAAAAAGTTTTTTTTGTTTGGGGAGTACCCAAAACTTTTTAAGTACCGCCCATATGTATACACAAATTTCCAATCGCAAAATCATCCCCCATAGTATCTTTGGGGGCAAATAAATGCTGAAATTACCATGCCCTGGAAATACCAAGTATTCTGACACTTAAGCTAGCCATATGAGCCTATGGGCCACAGATAAAAAAAATTAACCAGGAGAGGGATCCATAGGATTCCTCCCCTGCAGACCTCCTAACATCTGTGATCTGAAAAGGTTATTTGGTTTCAGAGGGTAAGGATGTGGGCTTGTGACACACCCCTGATGCCATGGGGCGTAGAGAGGGGGGCCGGGCCTGCATAATGCAGGGGGTGTGGCCTAATCACAGGAGCCGTTGTCAGTCCCACCCTTTAAAAAATAAAACCTTTAAAAATAATACGGGGGATGCGCCATTTGCCCCTCGGCCAGCGGCAGATCCACGGGGAGTGCAATCAGTGTAATATCCCCCACCCCCAGGCAGAGGACTGCTGTAGCTGAGCCGCAGCAGTCTACCAGACCCATGCAGCCCAGCACACAGCAGCAAGTTCTGGCTGCTGAGGAGAGAAAGAGAGAGGCTGCTGCTAGCTGACATGTGAGGAAGGGGGGTGGCCCTGGGACCCTGCTGGGCCCCTCCAGTAAGTCCGGGCCTAGGTAATTAGTACCCGCTACTCCTGCCTCTGTAGATGCCATGTGCATGCAGTGTGTGCTCCCCCCCAACTTCCCCTTCCCTGTGGGACATTGCGGCCCATGGGTGAGTCGGCAGGACTGCCCCCCCCCCTAATAGTAGGACAGTTGAGAAGTATTTCCCCCCCCCCCGCATTGGCTGCTCGCAGGAAATATTAAGGAGTATTGCATTAGCGGTCACATTGCAGGGGCAGGTTCCTATTTGAGCACAGTGTCGGACTGGGCATGTAGGGCCCACCGTGGGGGGGCATACAGTGGTAGGGGCCCATGTTTAGGGGTGTGGCAAGTCTCTAGAGGGGGTGTGCCCAGCCGCCACATTGGTTTTGATTTTGCAAGTGTTCGTCCCCTAGATAAATATATACAGTAAATACTGTAGTTCATGCCTGATAATGTACTAGATTAGTAACTGTACAGTCTGGAATCTGATCCCTAGAGCAGGAGGTGGACCCCCACCCAGTAGGGCCCACCGGTGGTTTTCCCTGTACCCCTGTGGGCCAGTCCAACCCTGTCTGAGCAACACACCAGCACCTGCCTAGCCACCCCATTGTTACCTTCCAAGAACGCCACTAAAATCCACACTCCCTGCATCTAAATTCGTTCTGCGTCTCTGTGCGGTAACCAACTTACAACATTGCGTGCCTATTGGCATAGGGTGCAAGGCAGAACCAGGCTGTATGTTAGCAGACTGTACAGTATGTACGTATGTATAGGTTTTGATCTGCAACTAGCTGTAGCAATTTTGGGTATCCCCCCCGAAAAAAAACTATGCATGTAAAAGAAAACAGGCAATCTTCTAATGTTAGGAGCTTGAGAGTTACATAATAGAAATAGCTGAACACTGCGCCGCTATGTCTCATTAGAGAACCGTTATATTAAGATGATCCAGCTGTGTTTGTTTAAATAAAAGTGTGATTTAAATACCTCCTGCAGCTATATTGCTGCCAATGAATAAAAGATAGAGCGGCTCGGAGTTTGGATGTTCGTCTCGGAGTCTTAGCTGACTGGGAGATTTATCCTTTAACAGAAGGAAAGGAGGACCACACACGGGGCTATTTTATGTAACGTCTGAAATTTTGCCACTAATAGATTTGTCCCAGTGAGAATAGAGGCGTATTCAGCTGTGCTCAGACCTAAAAGGCACCACTTGAAAAACAAAAACCAACAACAACAATAAAACTGTCATGAGCTCAATCTGGCAAAATATGTTGTAAGCGGTGACATTAATCAGATGGACAGAAAGATTTATACGTGACGGCGATGACTGGAAGCATGCGGAGAGAGCAGAGGACGAGGATTTAACGCTGCTTTAGTGACACTCCAGCTGTTGTGGTCTATGCATGATCTAGCCAACCACGGGTGGGCTGCCAAACGTTTTACCAGGTGTCAGGACTCCACCCAGAAAGAGGGGGTGGGTTCACGGGAATGGCGAGATCATGAGCCAATTTTCATTACATACCCCCCGTCCCTCTCTCCCAGTGAATAGATGCTGTGTTCCCCAACTGCAACCCCCCGCCCCCCTCCCCCTCTTCCCTCCACCGTGGGACACTGCAAAAATCGGGACAGTTGAGAGGTATGTCCTAACTGCCATTTTTCAAATGCAGCCTGTAGCATTGCAGTTAGGATCTGATTGGCTGGTACTTTGGGGTACATTTACTAAGCAGTGATAAGAGCGGAGAAGTGAACCAGTGGAGAAGTTGCCCATGGCAACCAATCAGCACTGAAGTAACATCTATAATTTGCATACTATAAAATGATACAGAGCTGCTGATTGGTTGATGGGGAAATTTCTCCACCGGCTCACTTCTCCACTCTTATCACTGCTTAGTAAATGTTCCCCTTAATCTCTGTCCAAGCAGTGATAAGTCTCCCCCTATCACACTCCAAATGCTTTTGAAATGCAGGGGTTAGGGATAGGATGCAGAGAGAGGGGGTGGTTAAAGTTAAACACCCTCCCGGAGGGTTAGGGTTAGGCTGCGGAGAAGGTGTGTTAGGCTCAGGCACCACCGGGGAGGGTTAGGGTTAGGCTGTGGGTGAGGGAGGATCAGATTTAGGCTGTGGGAAGAGGGGGGGGGGGTTAGGTTCAGGCGCCACCGGGGAGGGTTAGGGTTAGCCTTAAGAATATGGCAGCGGGTACTCAGTACCACCTGCCACAGACTTTGCACCTGTGACGGCCATTACCACAATTATAATGCACCACAAAGCAACAAGACCATGGTGCTTGGCAGCATGACTGTACCTCCCAGTTTGTCAGGGTTACTGGGAGCGCAACGATGATATCATGATGACGCCACATCACACTTCCTCCTCTGGCGGCTGTGGCTGGCGTAAAGAGAGGAACCTGATTGCACTTTCCCGCAGCGTCTCTTGCTGGGAGCATTTATTTCTAATATATGTATTACTATTTACTACATAGTTCTACTGTAATGTGGACACTACTATATATTTCTATTATACCAGGGGCACTACTACACTATATATTCCTGTTATAATGGAGGCATTATTATATATTGTTATAACATTTGGGGCATTACTATATATATTTATTATACTGGGGGCATTACTATATATATTTCTATTATACTGGAGGCTTTACTGTATATTTCTAGCCTTGCTTTCAAAGTGCAAAGAAAAGGGGCTTTGTACTGTCGCCACGCCACTAGTGTCATGTAGCCACTCCCACTTGTGGCATGTAGCCACGCCCTCTCACAAGACAAGACCACGCCCATTTTCTATCACTCAGTACCATTAAGAAAATATTTCTACTTGCACCACTGGCTGTGGGTGAGGGAGGGTCAGGTTAGGCTGCGGGGAGGGAGGGTTAAGGGGCCATTGGGGGAAGGTATGCATACTTACCTTGCCCTGTAGGGATTCAGACTATCAGGATGACGCGGTCGGGATTCCGATCGCCGGTATCCCGACCGCTGACAAATTCTACCTAACCTGTGCAGCCTGCAGGTGCGTTCTAGGTTGCAGCAGCCAGGGGCTCCTGAATAAAACCATTATTTAGCATCAGTGGCTGGCTGCAGCGGATGGCAATCACCGATATTTAATATTTTACATTTAATATTATATTTAGCCCACACACAAAACTTTAAAATAAATTACTTGGGGAATAGGACAACCACAGAAATGGAATTCTGTCTCTGCAAATAATATATTATCTTACACTTCATATTTATTTCCACCAGGCATACAGTAATTAATATAGACTGATTTCATACAATGCATCATTTATTTATACAGCGCCAGTATATTCCATTGTGCTTTACGTCTGGCTCTAGCAATAGATAGATATTTCCCCGCAGTATGTCCTCCGTGGACAATGCTCGGTGAGCAAACATGCAAGGCCAGCTAGAAGTAGAGTATATAGACTGGATACGGTTTGGTTCTGGCCAAGTAAAGAAGGGTTTCGGCAACAAGCCAGCAGCAGCTGCTGCGGACTGGAGGATTTGGAATGTCAAAGGACTGGTTTGTGCTGGCTGAGTTAATCTAAATAACACAAACGCCTGCGGTAAAACATGACTTCAGCAGTAACTTTAATGTTAAAATTAAAACTACATGTTGCTTTCTACCTTCTCTACCTCCTGGCAGCACAATCTCCAGTTCAGCCCCGGCCAGTTTAGACAACAGCAGAGATTCCGGGGAGATAAAAGGAAGCTGGACGAGTCGCAGGGAGCTTTCAGTACACAAAGCAGTCCTGCATGCTTCCCTCATGGGAGATTTCATTTCAGTCTGTCCAAATCAGAAAACATTTGTAGTAGAGATGAGCGCCTGAAATTTTTCGGGTTTTGTGTTTTGGTTTTGGGTTCGGTTTCGCGGCCGTGTTTTGGGTTCGACCGCGTTTTGGCAAAACCTCACCGAATTTTTTTTGTCGGATTCGGGTGTGTTTTGGATTCGGGTGTTTTTTTCAAAAAACACTAAAAAACAGCTTAAATCATAGAATTTGGGGGTCATTTTGATCCCAAAGTATTATTAACCTCAAAAACCATAATTTACACTCATTTTCAGTCTATTCTGAATACCTCACACCTCACAATATTATTTTTAGTCCTAAAATTTGCACCGAGGTCGCTGTGTGAGTAAGATAAGCGACCCTAGTGGCCGACACAAACACCGGGCCCATCTAGGAGTGGCACTGCAGTGTCACGCAGGATGTCCCTTCCAAAAAACCCTCCCCAAACAGCACATGACGCAAAGAAAAAAAGAGGCGCAATGAGGTAGCTGTGTGAGTAAGATTAGCGACCCTAGTGGCCGACACAAACACCGGGCCCATCTAGGAGTGGCACTGCAGTGTCACGCAGGATGTCCCTTCCAAAAAACCCTCCCCAAACAGCACATGACGCAAAGAAAAAAAGAGGCGCAATGAGGTAGCTGTGTGAGTAAGATTAGCGACCCTAGTGGCCGACACAAACACCGGGCCCATCTAGGAGTGGCACTGCAGTGTCACGCAGGATGGCCCTTCCAAAAAACCCTCCCCAAACAGCACATGACGCAAAGAAAAAAAGAGGCGCAATGAGGTAGCTGTGTGAGTAAGATTAGCGACCCTAGTGGCCGACACAAACACCGGGCCCATCTAGGAGTGGCACTGCAGTGTCACGCAGGATGTCCCTTCCAAAAAACCCTCCCCAAACAGCACATGACGCAAAGAAAAAAAGAGGCGCAATGAGGTAGCTGTGTGAGTAAGATTAGCGACCCTAGTGGCCGACACAAACACCGGGCCCATCTAGGAGTGGCACTGCAGTGTCACGCAGGATGTCCCTTCCAAAAAACCCTCCCCAAACAGCACATGACGCAAAGAAAAAAAGAGGCGCAATGAGGTAGCTGACTGTGTGAGTAAGATTAGCGACCCTAGTGGCCGACACAAACACCGGGCCCATCTAGGAGTGGCACTGCAGTGTCACGCAGGATGTCCCTTCCAAAAAAAACCTCCCCAATCAGCACATGATGCAAAGAAAAAGAAAAGAAAAAAGAGGTGCAAGATGGAATTGTCCTTGGGCCCTCCCACCCACCCTTATGTTGTATAAACAAAACAGGACATGCACACTTTAACCAACCCATCATTTCAGTGACAGGGTCTGCCACACGACTGTGACTGATATGACGGGTTGGTTTGGACCCCCCCCAAAAAAGAAGCAATTAATCTCTCCTTGCACAAACTGGCTCTACAGAGGCAAGATGTCCACCTCATCTTCACCCTCCGATATATCACCGTGTACATCCCCCTCCTCACAGATTATCAATTCGTCCCCACTGGAATCCACCATCTCAGCTCCCTGTGTACTTTGTGGAGGCAATTGCTGCTGGTCAATGTCTCCGCGGAGGAATTGATTATAATTCATTTTAATGAACATCATCTTCTCCACATTTTCTGGATGTAACCTCGTACGCCGATTGCTGACAAGGTGAGCGGCGGCACTAAACACTCTTTCGGAGTACACATTTGTGGGAGGGCAACTTAGGTAGAATAAAGCCAGTTTGTGCAAGGGCCTCCAAATTGCCTCTTTTTCCTGCCAGTATAAGTACGGACTGTGTGACGTGCCTACTTGGATGCGGTCACTCATATAATCCTCCACCATTCTATCAATGTTGAGAGAATCATATGCAGTGACAGTGACGACATGTCCGTAATCGTTGTCAGGTCCTTCAGTCCGGACCAGATGTCAGCATCAGCAGTCGCTCCAGACTGCCCTGCATCACCGCCAGCGGGTGGGCTCGGAATTCTGAGCCTTTTCCTCGCACCCCCAGTTGCGGGAGAATGTGAAGGAGGAGATGTTGACAGGTCGCGTTCCGCTTGACTTGACAATTTTGTCACCAGCAGGTCTTTCAACCCCAGCAGACCTGTGTCTGCCGGAAAGAGAGATCCAAGGTAGGCTTTAAATCTAGGATCGAGCACGGTGGCCAAAATGTAGTGCTCTGATTTCAACAGATTGACCACCCGTGAATCCTTGTTAAGCAAATTAAGGGCTGCATCCACAAGTCCCACATGCCTAGCGGAATCGCTCCCTTTTAGCTCCTTCTTCAATGCCTCCAGCTTCTTCTGCAAAAGCCTGATGAGGGGAATGACCTGACTCAGGCTGGCAGTGTCTGAACTGACTTCACGTGTGGCAAGTTCAAAGGGCATCAGAACCTTGCACAACGTTGAAATCATTCTCCACTGCACTTGAGACAGGTGCATTCCATCTCCTATATCGTGCTCAATTGTATAGGCTTGAATGGCCTTTTGCTGCTCCTCCAACCTCTGAAGCATATAGAGGGTTGAATTCCACCTCGTTACCACTTCTTGCTTCAGATGATGGCAGGGCAGGTTCAGTAGTTTTTGGTGGTGCTCCAGTCTTCTGTACGTGGTGCCTGTACGCCGAAAGTGTCCCGCAATTTTTCTGGCCACCGACAGCATCTCTTGCACGCCCCTGTCGTTTTTTAAAAAATTCTGCACCACCAAATTCAAGGTATGTGCAAAACATGGGACGTGCTGGAATTTGCCCATATTTAATGCACACACAATATTGCTGGCGTTGTCCGATGCCACAAATCCACAGGAGAGTCCAATTGGGGTAAGCCATTCCGCGATGATCTTCCTCAGTTGCCGTAAGAGGTTTTCAGCTGTGTGCGTATTCTGGAAAGCGGTGATACAAAGCGTAGCCTGCCTAGGAAAGAGTTGGCGTTTGCGAGATGCTGCTACTGGTGCCGCCGCTGCTGTTCTTGCGGCGGGAGTCCATACATCTACCCAGTGGGCTGTCACAGTCATATAGTCCTGACCCTGCCCTGCTCCACTTGTCCACATGTCCGTGGTTAAGTGGACATTGGGTACAACTGCATTTTTTAGGACACTGGTGAGTCTTTTTCTGACGTCCGTGTACATTCTCGGTATCGCCTGCCTAGAGAAGTGGAACCTAGATGGTATTTGGTAACGGGGGCACACTGCCTCAATAAATTGTCTAGTTCCCTGTGAACTAACGGCGGATACCGGACGCACGTCTAACACCAACATAGTTGTCAAGGACTCAGTTATCCGCTTTGCAGTAGGATGACTGCTGTGATATTTCATCTTCCTCGCAAAGGACTGTTGAACAGTCAATTGCTTACTGGAAGTAGTACAAGTGGGCTTACGACTTCCCCTCTGGGATGACCATCGACTCCCAGCGGCAACAACAGCAGCGCCAGCAGCAGTAGGCGTTACACGCAAGGATGCATCGGAGGAATCCCAGGCAGGAGAGGACTCGTCAGAATTGCCAGTGACATGGCCTGCAGGACTATTGGCATTCCTGGGGAAGGAGGAAATTGACACTGAGGGAGTTGGTGGGGTGGTTTGCGTGAGCTTGGTTACAAGAGGAAGGGATTTACTGGTCAGTGGACTGCTTCCGCTGTCACCCAAAGTTTTTGAACTTGTCACTGACTTATTATGAATGCGCTGCAGGTGACGTATAAGGGAGGATGTTCCGAGGTGGTTAACGTCCTTACCCCTACTTATTACAGCTTGACAAAGGGAACACACGGCTTGACACCTGTTGTCCGCATTTCTGGTGAAATACCTCCACACCGAAGAGCTGATTTTTTTGGTATTTTCACCTGGCATGTCAACGGCCATATTCCTCCCACGGACAACAGGTGTCTCCCCGGGTGCCTGACTTAAACAAACCACCTCACCATCAGAATCCTCCTGGTCAATTTCCTCCCCAGCGCCAGCAACACCCATATCCTCCTCATCCTGGTGTACTTCAACACTGACATCTTCAATCTGACTATCAGGAACTGGACTACGGGTGCTCCTTCCAGCACTTGCAGGGGGCGTGCAAATGGTGGAAGGCGCATGCTCTTCACGTCCAGTGTTGGGAAGGTCAGGCATCGCAACCGACACAATTGGACTCTCCTTGTGGATTTGGGATTTCAAAGAACGCACAGTTCTTTGCGGTGCTTTTGCCAGCTTGAGTCTTTTCATTTTTCTAGCGAGAGGCTGAGTGCTTCCATCCTCATGTGAAGCTGAACCACTAGCCATGAACATAGGCCAGGGCCTCAGCCGTTCCTTGCCACTCCGTGTGGTAAATGGCATATTGGCAAGTTTACGCTTCTCCTCCGACAATTTTATTTTAGGTTTTGGAGTCCTTTTTTTACTGAAATTTGGTGTTTTGGTTTTGACATGCTCTGTACTATGCCATTGGGCATCGGCCTTGGCAGACGACGTTGCTGGCATTTCATCGTCTCGGCCATGACTAGTGGCAGCAGCTTCAGCACGAGGTGGAAGTGGATCTTGATCTTTCCCTAATTTTGGAACCTCAACATTTTTGTTCTCCATATTTTAATAGGCACAACTAAAAGGCACCTCAGGTAAACAATGGAGATGGATGGATTGGATACTAGTATACAATTATGGACGGGCTGCCGAGTGCCGACACAGAGGTAGCCACAGCCGTGAACTACCGCACTGTACTGTGTCTGCTGCTAATATATAGACTGGTTGATAAAGAGATAGTATACTCGTAACTAGTATGTATGTATAAAGAAAGAAAAAAAAACCACGGTTAGGTGGTATATACAATTATGGACGGGCTGCCGAGTGCCGACACAGAGGTAGCCACAGCCGTGAACTACCGCACTGTACTGTGTCTGCTGCTAATATATAGACTGGTTGATAAAGAGATAGTATACTCGTAACTAGTATGTATGTATAAAGAAAGAAAAAAAAACCACGGTTAGGTGGTATATACAATTATGGACGGGCTGCCGAGTGCCGACACAGAGGTAGCCACAGCCGTGAACTACCGCACTGTACTGTGTCTGCTGCTAATATATAGACTGGTTGATAAAGAGATAGTATACTCGTAACTAGTATGTATGTATAAAGAAAGAAAAAAAAAACACGGTTAGGTGGTATATACAATTATGGACGGGCTGCCGAGTGCCGACACAGAGGTAGCCACAGCCGTGAACTACCGCACTGTACTGTGTCTGCTGCTAATATATAGACTGGTTGATAAAGAGATAGTATACTCGTAACTAGTATGTATGTATAAAGAAAGAAAAAAAAACCATGGTTAGGTGGTATATACAATTATGGACGGGCTGCCGAGTGCCGACACAGAGGTAGCCACAGCCGTGAACTACCGCACTGTACTGTGTCTGCTGCTAATATATAGACTGGTTGATAAAGAGATAGTATACTCGTAACTAGTATGTATGTATAAAGAAAGAAAAAAAAAACACGGTTAGGTGGTATATACAATTATGGACGGGCTGCCGAGTGCCGACACAGAGGTAGCCACAGCCGTGAACTACCGCACTGTACTGTGTCTGCTGCTAATATATAGACTGGTTGATAAAGAGATAGTATACTCGTAACTAGTATGTATGTATAAAGAAAGAAAAAAAAACCACGGTTAGGTGGTATATACAATTATGGACGGGCTGCCGAGTGCCGACACAGAGGTAGCCACAGCCGTGAACTACCGCACTGTACTGTGTCTGCTGCTAATATATAGACTGGTTGATAAAGAGATAGTATACTCGTAACTAGTATGTATGTATAAAGAAAGAAAAAAAAACCACGGTTAGGTGGTATATACAATTATGGACGGGCTGCCGAGTGCCGACACAGAGGTAGCCACAGCCGTGAACTACCGCACTGTACTGTGTCTGCTGCTAATATAGACTGGTTGATAAAGAGATAGTATACTCGTAACTAGTATGTATGTATAAAGAAAGAAAAAAAAACCACGGTTAGGTGGTATATACAATTATGGACGGGCTGCCGAGTGCCGACACAGAGGTAGCCACAGCCGTGAACTACCGCACTGTACTGTGTCTGCTGCTAATATATAGACTGGTTGATAAAGAGATAGTATACTCGTAACTAGTATGTATGTATAAAGAAAGAAAAAAAAACCACGGTTAGGTGGTATATACAATTATGGACGGGCTGCCGAGTGCCGACACAGAGGTAGCCACAGCCGTGAACTACCGCACTGTACTGTGTCTGCTGCTAATATAGACTGGTTGATAAAGAGATAGTATACTACTAATATTATATACTGGTGGTCAGGTCACTGGTCACTAGTCACACTGGCAGTGGCACTCCTGCAGCAAAAGTGTGCACTGTTTAATTTTAATATAATATTATGTACTCCTGGCTCCTGCTATAACCTATAACTGGCACTGCAGTAGTGCTCCCCAGTCTCCCCCACAATTATAAGCTGTGTGAGCTGAGCAGTCAGACAGATATATAATATATATATAGATGATGCAGCACACTGGCCTGAGCCTGAGCAGTGCACACAGATATGGTATGTGACTGACTGAGTCACTGTGTGTATCGCTTTTTTCAGGCAGAGAACGGATATATTAAATAAACTGCACTGTGTGTCTGGTGGTCACTCACTATATAATATATTATGTACTCCTGGCTCCTGCTATAACCTATAACTGGCACTGCAGTAGTGCTCCCCAGTCTCCCCCACAATTATAAGCTGTGTGAGCTGAGCAGTCAGACAGATATATATAATATTATATATAGATAATAGATGATGCAGCACACTGGCCTGAGCCTGAGCAGTGCACACAGATATGGTATGTGACTGAGTCACTGTGTGCTGTGTATCGCTTTTTTCAGGCAGAGAACGGATTATAAATAAAACTGGTGGTCACTATCAGCTACCAAAAGTCATATTCCACACTCATAAGATGGACCATCTTCGTGCATCTGTTTAGCCACCTCCAACTTACTGACCAGGAACCCCCAGCACTTTTCCTCGACAACTCTGATACCGTGCGTCTCAATCGCAACAGTGTCTTTGTGAGTACATTCGGCATAACGCATACGCCAGGGAAGTTTTTAGAGATTTTTGAACAAGCGCGGTATAAAAACCCCCCAAAAAAACCACACTTTCATTCGTATCCCTTACACAAAAAATAAATAATGATTAAGATGATAACTTATATTTAAAGGATATTTTAATACTGCGTTGCACTAGCTCTGCAGCACCCACAAAAATTACAGCTCGACACGTGCATGTGTGTCTGTGTCCAGGTCCAACTCAGTTGCCATTAGGTGAAAACACCCTTACTGTACTCAGCCTATGATTCCCTGGCACTTCTCTCCCTGTTCCGCCTCTCCAGTCCCAAGGTGTCACAATTGTGGCATGCAACCAAATCTGCATGTGTACATATGCCTATGAATTCTTGGTGTGCATGGACAGTACAGAAATGCACAGTTTGCACCAGTAAAACGAAGGTAAGTGTACCGCTACATGAAACCTATAGTGTCTTCAGAAGGGTTAGGAGATACTGTAGCAGTCACGGGCCATCAGCTTTCAATTCCAGGGCCCTGTCAATCTCTTTGGCAACATGACTAGTGCGGAAGACCTATAAGGACTGTTATTGGATATAAAACTTCTTCATGAAGATTCCTTTCAGAGAATTCATACTTTATGGCCAAAAACTGTGTGTTGCCTACATCATAGTTTCATTCTGCTGACTAGACTTGGCTCAAATTACAGGCACAATGTTGTACCATTATGTTAGGCCCAGTCCATTAAGAAAATAAGAATTTACTCACCGGTAATTCTATTTCTCGTAGTCCGTAGTGGATGCTGGGTACTCCGTAAGGACCATGGGGAATAGACGGGCTCCGCAGGAGACTGGGCACTCTAAGAAAGATTAGGTACTATATCTGGTGTGCACTGGCTCCTCCCTCTATGCCCCTCCTCCAGACCTCAGTTAAGGAAACTGTGCCCGGAAGAGCAGACATTACTAGGAAAGGATTTGGAATCCAGGTTAAGACTCATACCAGCCACACCAATCACACCGTATAACTTGTGATAACCTTACCCAGTTAACAGTATGAATAACAACTGAGCCTCATGTAATAGATGGCTCATAACAATAACCCTTTATTTAAGATAACTATATACACGTATTGCAGAAAGTCCGCACTTGGAACGGGCTCCCAGCATCCACTACGGACTACGAGAAATAGAATTACCGGTGAGTAAAATCTTATTTTCTCTGACGTCCTAGTGGATGCTGGGTACTCCGTAAGGACCATGGGGATTATACCAAAGCTCCCAAACGTGCGGGAGAGTGCGGATGACTCTGCAGCACCGAATGAGCAAACTCAAGGTCCTCCTCAGCCAGGGTATCAAACTCGTAGAATTTTGCAAAAGTGTTTGAACCCGACCAAGTAGCAGCTCGGCAAAGTTGTAAAGCCGAGACCCCTCGGGCAGCCGCCCAAGAAGAGCTCACCTTCCTTGTGGAATGGGCTTTCACTGATTTAGGATGCGGCAGTCCAGCCGCAGAATGCGCAAACTGAATCGTGCTACAGATCCAGCGAGCAATAGTCTGCTTTGAAGCAGGAGCACCCAGCTTGTTGGGCGCATACAGGATAAATAGCGAGTCAGTTTTTCTGACTCTAGCCGTCCTGGAAACATAGATTTTCAGGGCCCGGACTACGTCCAGCAACTTGGAATCCTCCAAGTCCCTAGTAGCCGCAGGCACCACAATAGGTTGGTTCAAATGAAACGATGATACCACCTTAGGGAGAAATTGGGGACGAGTCCTCAATTTTGCCCTTTCCATATGGAAGATCAGATATGGGCTTTTACATGACAAAGCCGCCAATTCTGACACACGCCTAGTCCAAGCTAAGGCCAAAAGCATAACCACTTTCCACGTGAGATATTTTAACTCCACGGTCTTAAGTGGCTCAAACCAGTGGGATTTTAGAAATCCAACACAACGTTAAGATCCCAAGGTGCCACTGGATGCACAAAAGGGGCTGAATATGCAGCACCCCTGTAACAACGTCCGAATTTCAGGCAGTGAAGCCAGTTCTTTTTGAGAGAAAAAGGGATAGGGCCGAAATCTTGGCCTTTATGGATCCTAATTTTAGGCCCATAGTCACTCCTGACTGTAGGAAGTGCAGGAATCGACCCCGCTGGAATTCCTCTGTAGGGCCTGCTTCCCGGCCACACACCAAGCAACCTATTTTCGCCATATACAGTGAAAAAGTCTTGCTGTCACGTCTTTCCTAGCCTTTATCAGCGTAGGAATAACTGCATCTGGAATGCCCTTTTCCGCTAGGATCCGGCGTTCAACCGCCATGCCGTCCAACGCAGCCGCGGTAAGTCTTGGAACAGACAGGGCCCCTGTTGCAACATGTCCTGTCTGAGAGGCAGAGGCCATGGGTCCTCTGAGAGCATTTCTTGCAGTTCCGGGTACCGAGTCCTTCTTGGCCAATCCGGAGCAAAGAATGTTGTTCACACTCCTCCTTTTATTACAATTCTCAGCCCTTGGGTCTGAGAGGAAGAGGAGGGAATACATAGACCGACTGGAACACCCACGGTGTTACTAGTGCGACCACAGCTATCGCCTGAGAGTCCCTTGACCCAGCGTAAAACCTTTTTTATCTTTTTATTGAGGTGGGACGCCATCTAGTCCACCTGAGGCAGTTCCCATCAATTTGCAAAACTGCGTGAAGACTTCCCGATGAAGTCACCACTTTCCCGGGTGGAGGTCGTGCCTGCTGAGGAAGTCTGCTTCCCAGTTGTCCACTCCCAGAATGAACACTGCTGACTTGATTCTCCGCCCAGCGAAGAATTCTGGTGGCTTCTACCCTCGCCACCCTGCTCCTTGTGCCGCCTTGGCGGTTTACATGAGCCCCTGCGGTCTGACTGGATCAGAACCGGTTGGTCGCGAAGCAGGAACTCAGCTTGACTTAGGGCGTTGTATATGGCCCTTAGTTCCAGGATATTGATGTGAAGGCAAGTCTATTGGCTTGACCACAAACCTTGGAATTTTCTTCCCTGTGTAACTGCCCCCCACCCTCGGAGGCTTGCATCCGTGGTCACCAGGATCCAGTCCTGAATGCCGAATCTGCGACCCTCGAGAAGGTGAGCACTCTGCAGCCACCACAGGAGAGACACCCTGGCCCTGGGGGATAGGGTGATTAACCGATGCCTCTGAAGAGGTGATCCGGACCACTTGTCCAGTAAGTCCCATTGGAAGGTCCTCGCATGGAACCTGCCTAAGGGGATGGCCTCGTATGATGTCACCATCCTTCCCAGGACTCGAGTGCAGTGATGCACTGACACCTGTTTTGGTTTTAATAGATTCCTGACCAGTGTCATGAGCTCCTGAGCTCTCTCTATCGGGAGATAAACCCTTTTTTGGTCTGTGTCTAGGATCGTGCCTAGGAGAGGCAGATGAGCTGTAGGAACCAACTGCGACTTTGGAATATATAGAATCCAGCCTTGTTGCCGTTACACTTCCATAGAAAGTGATACGCTGTTCAGCAACTGCTCTCTTGATCTCGCTTTTATGAAGAGATCGTCCAAGTACGTGATAATAGTGACACCTTGCTTCCGCAGGAGCACAATCATATCCGCCATTACCATGGTGAATATTCTCGGGGCCGTGGAGAGACCAAACGGCAACATCTGAAATTGGTAATGACAATCCCGTACCGCAATTCTGAGGTACGCCTGATGAGGTGGATAAATGGGGACATGAAGGTATGCATCCCTTATGTCCCGATTCACGATAAAGTCTCCCCCTTTTCAGGCTTGCAATGACCGCTCTTAGCGATTCCATCTTGAACTTGAACCTTTTCAGGTATATGTTCAGGGATTTTAATTCAATATGGGTCTAACCGAACCGTCTGGTTTCGGGATTATAACATGGTCGAATAATAACACCATCTTGTTGAAGGTGGGGACCCTTGACCACCACCTGTTGAAGATACAATTTACGAATTGCAGTTAACACTGGCTCCCTCTCTTGGGGGGAAGCCCGCCGGGTCCTCGGTGAGGGGGCATCTTCTCCCAGTCCAGCCTGTATCCCTGCGACACAATTTCTATTGCCCAGGGATCTAACAGGGAGTGAACCCACTTGTGGCTGAACTTACGAAGGCGTGTCCCCACCGGGCCTAGCTCCGCCTGTGGAGCCCCAGCGACATGCGGTGGATTTTTGTAGAGGCCGGGGAGGACTTCTGTTCCTGGGGACTAGCTGTGTTGTACAGCTTCTTTCCTCTGCCCCCGGCTCTGACAAGAAAGGACGCACCTCAGACTTTCTTGTTTCTTTATTCGAAAAGCTGCATTTAATAATGTCGTGCTTTCCCAGGCTGTGCAGGAATATAGGGTAAACTAGCAGAATTACCAACTATAGCTGTGGAGACCAGGCCCGAGAACCTTTCTCCACACAATCCTCAGCCTTCCATATGCCTCTTAAGTCGGCATCATCTGTCCAATGTATATTCTACAGGACACGTCAAGCAGAAATCGACATAGCTTTTGACTCTAGGACCCAGTATACTCATGTCCCTTTGGGCATGCTTTATAATTATATATCTATCACTTAAGACAGCATCTTAAAATATTTATATGCATACTAGGGTCTCAATCTCTGCTGATAAGGTACCTGTCCACGCTGCCACAGCGCTATAACCCCATGCCGACACAATCGCCGGTCTGGGTAGTATACTAGAATGTGCACACTATCTGCAGGATCCCTGAGAATAGCTAGCGCAAACAGGACACCCAAGGGGAAGATTCTCAACACATCCTGGCCCTAGTGGGGAAAGGATACAGCCTGAGAATTCTCTTGTGGGAAGCTGCCGTCTCTTGTCTGGAGATTCCCGCTCTTTTTCCTCATGAGAGGAGGGAAATTTACCTCAGCATTCTTCCCCTTAACATGTGTACTCTCGCGTCCGGGACAGATGAGTCATCAGTGATATGCAAATCATCTTTTATTCCAATAATCATATATTGAATATCTTTTAGCCCTCTTGGCTGTAACTTTGCATTATCTTAGTCGACAGTGGAGTTAAACTCCGTGTCGATACCAGTGTTTGTTATTTTGGATAGTGAGCATAGAGAGACTCTGAAGGACTCTGTGACATAGGGACAGACCAGGGTAGATTTCCTTTCTGTTCCCGAACCTTTTGTGCAATAATTTTACCTCAGCACTTACACATATCCAAACAGGTGTCGGCGTTGTCGACGGAGACACCCTCCCACACACATATCCGCTCTATCACCTCCTTAGAGGAGCCTTTTACCTCAGACATGTCGACACACGCGTACCGACACACCACACACACAGGGGATGCTCTATTTGAAGACAGTTCCCCCACCAGGCCCTTTGGAGAGACAGAGAGAGAGTATGCCAGCACACACCACAGCGCTATATAATACAGGGATGTACACTATACTGAGTGATTTTTCCCCTATAGCAGCCTATATACACAGTTTTGCGCCTAAATTTATGTGCCCCCCCCTCTCTTTTTTACCCTTTGTGTACCAGGATACTGCAGGGGAGAGCCTGGGGAGCTTCCTTCCAGCTGAGCTGTGAAGAGAAAATGGCGCCGGTGTGCTGAGGAAGAAGGCCCGGCCCCCTCAGCGGCGGGCTTCTGTCCTTTTATGTACTTTAATGGCGGGGGTTTTTACACATATACAGTACTAGACTGTATTATGTGTGTTTTTATTGCCAAAAGGTAATCTAATTGCTGCCCAGGGCGCCCCCCCCCCCCCCCCCCAGCGCCCTGCACCCATCAGTGACCGGAGTGTGTGGTGTGCTAAGGGAGCAATGGCGCACAGCTGCAGTGCTGTGCGCTACCTTAATGAAGACTGGAGTCTTCAGCCGCCGATTTTCAACTTCTCTTCGGTTCTTCTGGCTCTGCAAGGGGGACGGCGGCGCGGCTCCGGGACCGGACGACCGAGGACCGGGCCTGTGTTCGATCCCTCTGGAGCTAATGGTGTCCAGTAGCCTTAGAAGCCCAAGCTAGCTGCAAGCAGGTAGGTTCGCTTCTCTCCCCTCTGTCCCACGTAGCAGTGAGTCTGTTGCCAGCAGATCTCACTGAAAATAAAAAACCTAACAAATACTTTCTTTTCTAGGAAGCTCAGGAGAGCCCCTAGGGTGCATCCAGCTCTGGCCGGGCACAGATTCTAACTGAGGTCTGGAGGAGGGGCATAGAGGGAGGAGCCAGTGCACACCAGATATAGTACCTAATCTTTCTTAGAGTGCCCAGTTTCCTACGGAGCCCGTCTATTCCCCATGGTCCTTACGGAGTACCCAGCATCCACTAGGACGTCAGAGAAAGGACGGTTCCCACGGCAAAATCAGATGTATCATCTTCAACCACAAATGGCAGTTCTGGATTAGGATGGATGAGAATATGAGCAGAGGTAGCAGGTTTTCAGGTAAACTAAAAGACCAGTTAACAATCTTATTAAGTTGGGTGATAAGAACAATAGTTAAGCAAAGTTATTAATAAATGTGTGGCATGGTAGGAAAGTGATTAGCATTACTGGCTCCCTACGTAGGTCATTGCACTACCTGAATGGATTTGTATGTTCTTGCCATGTTTGAGAGGGCTTCCTCCATGTAGTCCAGTTTCCTCCTACAGTCCAATGACTAATGTTGCTGGAGGTGCTCTGAAGCAAGATTTCCTTACTTCTGAGGTTCTTGAAGATAGTCAGAAAATACCAGGATGTCTTCAAAATGGGCCACTACAAACTGCTCCAAACAGTCCATTAAAGCAGTGGTTCCCCAACTCTGTCAACAAGGAGCACTAACAGTTCCTGTTTTCCAGGTCAACCAGCTGGTGCATTGTGCACCACCAACTGTCACATTTTAAAAATGCACAGGTGACATGCAAAAACACAAACTTTTCGTGAGGACTGGGGAATCTATGTACTTAGCCTTGGAGAGAGATGAATTGGATGGAGATAAAGTACCAACCAACCAACCAACCAGCTCCAGTCATTTTTCAAACACAGCCTGTAACAGATTGGCTGGTACTTTACTTCTGTCCACTTTTACTCTCTTGAAGGATTACTACATAGAACCCTGAGGGGTCTATTTACTAAGCCTTGGACAGAGATAAAGAGGACGGAGATAAAGTCCCAGCCAACCAGCTCCTAACTGCCATGTTACAGGCTGTGTTTGAACAATGATGCCTTTGAGAAAGTCACATGTGTTTGTGACGAAACACGTTAGAACTCCAACCCCTTGAGCATGACATGTTTTTTCCTTACCATGGGCCACATCGTTACTGATGGCTAGACTGCAGCAAGCCGCTGTTATAGCAGACCCAACAAGATCCAGACACAGGTCCTCACGAGCCGGACACTTATCCAGCCACCTGTATATTGGAATTTATACGGCCATGGCACCCGCAATTAACAGTGGGAGAGGTCCCACTACAGCAAGACGCTGCTACAGCAGTCTAACAGGACCAGGACATAAGTCTCAGTGAGCCGGATATAACAAGCCAGGAACGTGTGGATATCCTTGCAAAGGCTATTAAGCAATCCAGGCTGTTAATTGGTATTCAGATAAATCTTGGTTTTAATGTAGCCAATGTACCTGATTGACACGAGGGAAACTAAATTTCCAATTGTAACAGCCAGAAGCTTAAACCTCCTAGTGATAATTTGTGGACCCTTTATTCAAAAGTAAAACCTTCATTACCTTTAATACCAAGAAATAATGACACGGAGACTGGAATTTGGCAGAAAATTGTTAGCTATTTATTGTACCCTAACCATTAGTAAACCTGTAAATTGGAAAATTTATTTAACATGCCGATTCAGCCGGCATATGGTGGCAGAAAAAAGAACGGCTCTATTAAACTGACGCTAACCTTAAAACGTTAAAATTCAAAACTATCCTAATTTAAATACAAACTATAAAATCGGTAATAGGTGCCCAACTCAACCCCCACGGTGACTACCCACCCTGATGGGTGATGTCGCTGCCCCCGGACGGGTGGTCGAGCGGCCTTAAAAGTCAATGGAGGTGAGTGCACCTAAACCACACCAAACTGTAAATCACTACAGCTAACCAGACAAACTACAACCTGCCGTTCTTTTCCGCCAACAAATAGCCAACGATAACACCAGACTAACAATTCAAAGCCAAGGCACTCCGTGCCAGAACCTCTACCAAACAGGGTGGGAGGGCGGGAAGGCAATTCAGCAGCAAGAGAGACCGAGCTGGCCTAGCATTCCCTATATATATTAACCCTCCCCCTTTTTCTATGGGCTGTACTTTCCTCACAGCTAGGTCCACCCCTCCCAGGATGTTTAACTCTCTCCATTCCCATGCAGTCATTTCGCTCTCCTAAACCTCCTAGTGATAATTTGTGGACCCTTTATTCAAAAGTAAAACCTTCATTACCTTTAATACCAAGAAATAATGACATGGAGACTTGAATTTGGCAGAAAATTGTTAGCTATTTATTGTACCCTAACCATTAGTAAACCTGTAAATTGGAAAATTTATTTAACATGCCGATTCAGCCGGCATATGGTGGCAGAAAAAAGAACGGCTCTATTAAACTGACGCTAACCTTAAAACGTTAAAATTCAAAACTATCCTAATTTAAATACAAACTATAAAATCGGTAATAGGTGCCCAACTCAACCCCCACGGTGACTACCCACCCTGATGGGTGATGTCGCTGCCCCCGGACGGGTGGTCGAGCGGCCTTAAAAGTCAATGGAGGTGAGTGCACCTAAACCACACCAAACTGTAAATCACTACAGCTAACCAGACAAACTACAACCTGCCGTTCTTTTCCGCCAACAACGAAAGACTCCTCCCCAGAGTCTTCGCACCGCCACCATAACCTCAACCTAACTCCTGCAACACAAGAAACAGATCCTCCAGGAAAAGCATCATCCCCTCATTGGACAGATGCACACCATCAGGCCGAAAAAGGTGACTGTCTCGAAACCGAATCCTAGGGTGGCGAACCACTTTGCCTCCGTGGGACAACACCCACTTCGCCACCGCCCCATTCACCTTCTGCCTGGCCTCATCAATCAGGCGACCGTCCGCCACACCTCGCCAACTCAACCTTGGCACCATCATTGAGAACACCAAGACACAATTGGTCCATGCTGCGGCCACACAGGCCAGATCCTTCATCATGGCCCACCGCAGATCCAAAGATGTCCTCTTCCCCAGGTCGTTGCCACCTAAATGGACAACCAGTACCCTAGGGACTCCATGCTCGCTGGCCTGACTGACTAATCTACTCTTCAGATCTTTCCACATCATTCCCCGCCAACCAAGCCAACGAACGCCATGAGCCCTAGGAAACATCTGCGCCCCCTCCGAGGCCAAAAACCTGGCTGCCCAGTATACATAAGAGTGGCCAACCACCCAGACTGCCAAATCATCGTCTACCCAACCTAAAGAGAAGGAAAAGGGGTAAAAATTCGGTTAATAAAAGTCTAAAACAGAGTTTAGTAAATGCATTAACCTGAAGGATCTGCCAAAAGAAAAATTGGATTTTCGTGTCTTGCAGACGTAACGGCCTAGCCGATCTGCACAAGCTTCCGGCCAATTTGAAGCAGAACATAAACACACAATGGGAAAATCAAAATTAAATTAAGAAAATAAACGGGGGGGGGGGGGAGGGGGGGTATAAAATGGGAAAAACATGTAAGAACTCAGCTGGAGGTGAAAGCGTAAAAACCTGCTGAGGGACTTTGATTAGAACTGATCAGCCGAATTGTAGATTAGAATTCAGTCCGTCAAAAAATCGCAAAAGAACTCCAGACCCCCGCTGCCAGCAGCGGCGAGTAGCTAATCCCTGAGTAGGATAAACAGGGGAGACAAACCGATACACCACACAAGGACGTACTGAACTTTACGACAGGACTCATACAACTACAAATAAACAAAACCATATTCAAGCAAACAACTCATGCGACGGGGCGAATATATCGTCTGTAACTCGACGACTTCCATCGCCCCACCGCCTGGATTTCAGCCACGGAAAACCCTGCCGACGCAGCCGACGTCGCAGCCCCGATTCGGAAGGAATGCGTCCCGAAAGCAGCGGGTGGAAGGCCCAAGCTCGCCAGACAGCGACCCAGCATCCAACGAAACTGATATTTCGTCACTGGCAGACCGTCATAATGCAGCAACCACGACCCCCGACCATCGGGCCGTACTGCCGCATACTGAACTGCCAACCTCACTGGGCAAATGCTCTCCTCCAGTGCCGAAACCAAGGTGACCCATGCCCTCTACCTACTTGGTCCGTCTTAGAGCGACGCAATCTGCACAGCAAGGACCTCTCACCCACCACCACGTCCTCGAGAAGCATGCGCGAATCTGCTCGCGTAGAAGGCGCCACCAGCTCCGACACCCGAAAGGCACCGTGATAAGCCATTGAGAACGCCAAACGGAACAGCAGCGACTCAAAAATGGACGACGCGATACTGCCAACCGCCATGATGACAGCCGGAAGCAAGGCCGCATCAATGGGCCGCCTCCTATCAGGCGGCGTCGGCGCCACGCGCGCCCACCCTTTCATCGCCTTAAGCAGAATCCCGCTCTTTGTCACGTCAGGGACACCCTTGATTTTGTTAAAGAACGAAATACCAGCCAAGTACCGGGATACCACCGCTCTGGACCTACCCGTAACAAACAGCTGCCAAATAAAAGAAAGCATCAGCCGATGCCCGCTCTTACCTTGTTGACTTCGTCCTTGGACAAACTCCTCCCACTCGCTCCAAGCTTGTCCGTAAGCCTTGAGCGTGTTCGGAGCGACTGATCGCATCGCTAGACCCTCCAGTCCGGCCCGATCACCTGCCAGACATAACCGGGACATTGAAAACCTTGCTCATCGGCCTCGGGTGCCAACAAACAAAACCTCTCCCATTGACCTCGTGACAACGCGTCGGCAATACCATTCTCCAGCCCAGGCACATGCTGCGCACGGAACCACACATTCCTATGCAAGCATGTCAACAGCAACTGCCCCAGCACCCGCAGGACCACCAGCGATTTTGCCCTCTGGTTATTTATCGCATGCACCACGCCCAGATTGTCACATCTAAACAAGATGCTGCGATGCGCCAGACGATCGCCCCAAACCTCCAGCGCCACCATAATGGGGAAAAGCTCCAGCAGAAAAAGGTCCTTAGTGAAACCCTCGCGATGCCATTCCGCCGGCCACGAGGCCGCGCACCAAGATCCCTCCAGATAGCAACCGAACCCAGAGGAACCCGCCGCGTCTGTAAACAGCTGCAGCCCAGCGCTGTCGACTGTTGGGGCCTGCCATATACACACTCCGTTGAAGTCCTCCAGGAACGAGGCCCAAACGGCCAAATCCCTCTTAATCTCGGTGTTATGATTCCAGTACTCCTGACCGGAGGAGATCTTATGACAATGGCCAGAGTACTGGAAGGGAATGCTGGTTACGGGAGCAGGAAAGACTAGTTGCCCCTGGCGCCCTAACTCTATTGTCTCACCCGTGCTATCGGAAATCCCTTGCGAGACTATGGTTTCTTGAGCCCCTGGCAGCCACGTTTGAAAGGCGGATTATGTCTGCCCAACTCCGGTGCCCCCCGGTCTTAGTGAGAGACAAAGGGAAATCCGAGGCAGGATGATGACAAGAGGACCTCTGACTAACAACAGGCCAAGGGCAACAAGCTAACTAACCAAACCTGAAGTATGTGCGGAAAAACCGCCAGGTAAAAGGACAACCAAAATCCACTAGTCCATAACTCCTACCCAGCACCGCTGGATACCAGAGTGGATCTGTGGGAGCGGAATCCTCCGCAAAATGCTCCGAACACAAATAATAAGTAATAAATAATAAAGCGGCCAAGCCGCAACACACGGCAACGCCGCGACTCACGAACACCACTGGATGTTTAAACGGTGCTCGGTCAGGACTCCAGGAACAAGATGACGACTTCCGAGTGCAGGACAACTGAGGACTGGAACGACCGGATACAGCAAGACTGGAAACACTCTCAGCAAACAGAGACAGCATGCAGGAAGCTATTACCGGCGTCTGTGTGAGGCACTGCAAGAGCATATAAACTGAAGCCCTCCTATCAACTGCTGACAGGGCTAATTGCGTGGATGCCGTGCAGCTGCCTTGCTGCACGGCCAGGAAACAGTTGCCCTACTTAATTTAAATGGACCCAGCAACGGGGAACGCGGTCCGCCAGTGGCGTCCCCGTTGCTAGGGTCCGTGCGGCTCCGTGCGCCCGGCGTCTAGCGTTGCCAGGGAGCCGGCGGCTGTACGTGTACGGCGTCCCTGGTTGCTAGGCGCCGGGCCGCACCGACGAGCGGACCCCGGCGCCTAACAGTACCCCCCCCTTGAGGAGGGGTCAAGGAACCCCTAAAGCCAGGTTTCTGAGGAAATTCCCGAAAAAATGCCCTCTTGAGCCTCGGGGCATGGAGATCCTTATCCAGGACCCAAGACCTTTCCTCTGGACCATAGCCTCTCCAGTGCACCAGAAAATAAAGCCGACCCCGGGACAATTTGGAATCGAGAACCTTCTCCACCAAGAACTCCTGTTGTCCCTGTACATCTACTGGAGATTTCCCCTGAGAGATCTTCCGAGGAAATCTACTGGAAGAAACGTATGGTTTCAACAGGGAACAATGGAACGTATTTCCGATCCGGAGAGCTCTTGGTAAACGTAACCGGAAAGCAACTTGGTTGATTTTTTTAATAATATGAAATGGTCCAATAAATTTGGGGCCCAATCTAGCTGAGGATTGTCGAAGTCTAATGTTACGAGTCGACAACCATACCCTATCTCCCACCTTAAAAGTGCAAGGACGTTGGAGCCTGTCAGAAAATTTTTTCTCTCGAAAGGCCGCTTTTCTGAGAGCAAGGTGCACTTTTTTCCAAATGACTCTGAGATGAGAGGTTAAGGTTAGCGAGGAAACTGAAGAATGTTGAAAAAAAAAATTAGCTCTGGGGTGAAAACCAAAAACTGAAAAGAATGGAGACACATTAGTGGAGGAATGACAAGAATTATTGTAAGCAAACTCCGCCAAAGGAAGAAACTCGGACCAATCATTCTGGAGTTTGGCTGAGTACAAACGCAAATACTGTTTCAATGATTGGTTAACTCGCTCGGTTTGCCCGTTGGACTGGGGATGGTAGCCGGATGTTAAAGACAATTTCATCTTTAATGAAGCACAAAAAGACCTCCAGAATTGTGCAATGAATTGTGGACCCCGATCAGAAACAATATCAGTGGGCAACCCATGAAGTCTGAAAACATGGCGGAGAAACAAAACAGCCAATCCCTGGGCAGATGGCAGTCGGGGAAGAGCAATGAAATGAGCCATCTTGCTAAAACGGTCCACTACCACCCATATGACTCGAAATCCGGCTGACAGAGGGAGGTCTACCACAAAATCCATGGAAATATGAGACCATGGCCTGAGAGGAACATTTAAGGGCATAAGTTGCCCGATAGGCAAGGAACGGGGAACCTTATGCTGTGCACAGACCTGACAAGAAAAAACAAACTCCTTAATGTCTTTAGAAAGACCAGGCCACCATACTGAGTGGGAGACTAATTCCAAAGTCTTAGAGATCCCCGGATGCCCGGCAACTTTGCTATCATGAAACTCAGTCAAAACAGTAGCTCTCAAAAACTCAGGGACGTAAAGACGACCAGCAGGAGTATTTCCAGGAGCTTGATGTTGAAGCTGCTTTAACTGGGTAAATAAATCTTGTGTGAGGCCTGCCCGAATGACTGAAGACGGAAGTATGGGAGTAACAGGACTGTTATTATGAACTGGAAGAAAACTGCGTGACAGGGCATCCGCCTTGGTATTCTTGGAACCTGGCCTGAAAGTGATAATAAACTTGAAACGAGTAAAAAATAAAGCCCAACGAGCCTGCCGGGCATTCAGCCGCTTAGCTGATTCGATGTACTGAAGATTTTTGTGGTCAGTCAATACTGAAATGGTATGTGTTGCTCCCTCAAGCCAATGCCTCCACTCCTCGAAAGCCCATTTAATAGCCAGTAACTCCCGGTTACCAACATCGTAGTTGGATTCAGCGGATGAGAATTTCCTGGACATAAAGGCACAAGGATGTAGTTCCAGAGACTCCGGATCCTTTTGAGATAGGATAGCCCCCACTCCAACCTCAGAGGCATCAACCTCAACAACGAAGGGCAATTCTGGGTTGGGATGTCTGAGGACTGGAGCTGAGACAAAAGCTTGTTTCAAGGCCTGAAAGGATAACTCAGCTTCACGTGACCAGTTGGTAGGATCCGCTCCCTTCTTAGTCAGTGCCACAAGGGGAGCAACCAGGTCGGAAAAAGAATGAATAAATCTTCTATAATAATTCGCAAACCCTAAAAAGCGCTGAATTGCTTTTAAATTGGTGGGTTGCGCCCAACTAAGGATGGCTTGGAGTTTCTTAGGTTCCATGTAGAATCCCCGAGGGGAAATAATGTACCCTAAAAAGGATACCTCCGTGACATGAAACTCACACTTCTCCAGCTTGGCATATAGATGATTTTCACGTAATTTTTGAAGAACCTGATGCACTTGGGTAACATGTTGTTCAATTGAGTCAGAATAAATCAGGATGTCGTCTAAGTAAACGACCACGAATCTTCCTAGGAAGTCACGGAGCACATCGTTAATGAGATCCTGGAAAACTGCTGGAGCGTTAGACAAGCCGAACGGCATCACCAGATACTCGTAGTGACCCGACTGAGTACTGAATGCCGTCTTCCACTCATCTCCAGACTTGATTCGGATGAGGTTATACGCTCCCCTTAGGTCAATTTTAGAAAAAATCACAGCCGAACGCAGCTGATCAAAGAGGACAGAAATCAGCGGCAGAGGATAAGTATTTTTAACTGAGATCTTATTCAGGGCTCTAAAGTCAATGCAAGGTCTGAGTGATCCATCTTTTTTTTCCACAAAGAAGAAGCCTGCACTTAAAGGGGATTTAGATGGCCTAATAAATCCTTTCCCTAGGCTCTCCTTAACATACTCATTCATGGCCGCAGTTTCTGGCCCAGATAAAGCATATAACCTTCCCTTTGGCAATGTGGCACCAGGAATTAGCTCAATAGCACAATCATAAGGCCGATGGGGAGGCAGAATGTCCGCATTGCCCTTGGAAAACACATCAACAAAGTCCTGGTATTCCACGGGAATGAGTTCAGGAATGGCAGTTGCTATTCTGACGGGAAACGTAATACATTCCTTATTACAGATGGTACCCCATTGTGAAATCTCCCCCGACCGCCAATCAATGGTGGGATTATGAAAGGCCAGCCAAGGGTGACCCAGAACCACTGGAACTGCTGGGCAATGGGTAAGGATGAACTCGATCTTTTCGGAATGAAGAGCTCCTACCGTAAGTAGTACAGGGGGTGTACAGAGGGAAATAACCCTATTGGACAAAGGACTCCCATCTAAACCATGCATGGTGACACACCTACCCAAGGCTAACTGAGGAATGCCTAAGGCCTTGGCCCAAGTTAAGTCCATAAAGTTCCCTGCAGCTCCACTGTCAACAAAAGCCGACACCGAAGAACTGAGGCTGCCAAAGGAAACTTTAGCTGGGACTAAAAGGGAGTTATTCGAGGAGATAAGCTGCAGACCGAAGTGAACCCCCTCACAATTCACTTGGTCGAGGCGTTTCCCGACTTGTTCGGACAATTACGGGCAAAATGTCCCTTAACCCCACAGTACAAACAAAGACCAGAGTTTTGCCTTCTGGTTCTTTCTTCTGGAGACAGCCGGGAGAGACCCATCTGCATGGGCTCCTCTACGTCCTCAGGAATGGAATATACACATGGAGTAGACCTGACAGGTGCTCCTTTTTCCGCCCTCCGCTCTCTGAGACGACGATCAATCTTAATAGAAAGCTCCATGAGTTTATCGAGAGTCTCAGGAGCGGGATACTGAAGGAGACTGTCTTTTATAGACTCTGATAAGCCGAGGCGAAACTGACTGCGCAGGGCTGGGTCATTCCAGCCACAGTCGTTCGACCAACGGCGAAACTCCGTACAATAAACCTCTGCAGGATTTCTACCCTGTCTGAGAGCGCGCAACTGACTCTCAGCGGATGCCTCTCTATCAGGGTCATCATACAAAAGCCCTAAAGACCCAAAAAAAGCGTCTACTGACAACAACACCGGATCCTCTGCTTTTAAACCAAATGCCCAGGTCTGAGGATCCCCCTGGAGCAAAGAAATAATAATCCCGACCCGCTGAGATTCAGTACCTGAGGAGATCGGTCTTAAACGAAAATAAAGTTTACAGGATTCTTTAAAATTAAAAAAACTCTTTCCTATCACCAGAAAAACGGTCAGGCAAGTGCATTTTTGGTTCAGGGACTACCCTCGGGGAAGTTCGTAAAAGATCTTCCTGCGACTTCACCCGAAGGGAAAGATCCTGAACCATCTGAGTAAGTTCTTGAATCTGGCTGACTAGGAGCTGACCAGGATTTGGCCCTAAACCTGTGGGATTCATGAGGCCGATAACTCTTACAAAACTGAATAAGGAAAAAATTAAACCCTGTTTTAATTTTAAGTTTTGGTATTGGCCGGTAATAATGTTATGATTCCAGTACTCCTGACCGGAGGAGATCTTATGACAATGGCCAGAGTACTGGAAGGGAATGCTGGTTACGGGAGCAGGAAAGACTAGTTGCTCCTGGCGCCCTAACTCTATTGTCTCACCCGTGCTATCGGAAATCCCTTGCGAGACTATGGTTTCTTGAGCCCCTGGCAGCCACGTTTGAAAGGCGGATTATGTCTGCCCAACTCCGGTGCCCCCCGGTCTTAGTGAGAGACAAAGGGAAATCCGAGGCAGGATGATGACAAGAGGACCTCTGACTAACAACAGGCCAAGGGCAACAAGCTAACTAACCAAACCTGAAGTATGTGCGGAAAAACCGCCAGGTAAAAGGACAACCAAAATCCACTAGTCCATAACTCCTACCCAGCACCGCTGGATACCAGAGTGGATCTGTGGGAGCGGAATCCTCCGCAAAATGTTCTGAACACAAATAATAAGTAATAAATAATAAAGCGGCCAAGCCGCAACACACGGCAACGCCGCGACTCACGAACACCACTGGATGTTTAAACGGTGCTCAGTCAGGACTCCAGGAACAAGATGACGACTTCCGAGTGCAGGACAACTGAGGACTGGAACGACCGGATACAGCAAGACTGGAAACACTCTCAGCAAACAGAGACAGCATGCAGGAAGCTATTACCGGCGTCTGTGTGAGGCACTGCAAGAGCATATAAACTGAAGCCCTCCAATCAACTGCTGACAGGGCTAATTGCGTGGATGCCGTGCAGCTGCCTTGCTGCACGGCCAGGAAACAGGTGCCCTACTTAATTTAAATGGACCCAGCAACGGGGAACGCGGTCCGCCAGTGGCGTCCCCGTTGCTAGGGTCCGTGCGGCTCCGTGCGCCCGGCGTCTAGCGTTGCCAGGGAGCCGGCGGCTGTACGCGTACGGCGTCCCTGGTTGCTAGGCGCCGGGCCACACCGACGAGCGGACCCCGGCGCCTAACACTCGGAGGACAAGCGTACGAAATGATGCAGTCTGGCACACCCCGCAGTCGCCCTTTCCAGCTTCCGGCAGAAAACCCTGCCCATCGGGATTACCCGACAAGCAAAGTTCAAAATGCCCAGCAAGGACTGCGCCTGCCGCAGCGTGACTTTGCGCGACCTTACGAACCGGCAGATAGCCTCGCGGAGCTTCGCTACCTTGTCCGGAGGCAGTCGACACGATCCCGCCACCGTGTCGATTTCTATCCCCAAAAATGACAAACAGGAGACCGGCCCCTCCGTTTTATCCTCGGCCACAGGAACGCCGAAGTGAAAAAACAGAGCTCGGATGCTTAACAGCAAGTCGCCGCAGCGTGGTGAATTCGCCAGACCCACACACAGGAAGTCATCGAGGTAATGGGCGACTCCGTGACCCCCTGATGAAGACTCCACGCACCAATGTAGGAATGTGCTAAACCGTTCGAAAAACGAGCAGGAAACGGAACATCCCATCGGCAAACACTTGTCGATGAAATACTCCGCTCCAATCCGAAAACCCATAAAACGGAATGAGTCCGGATGCAACGGCAGCAACCGAAACGCGGATTCCACATCTATCTTAGCCATCAGGGCCCCAGGGCCGTAACTACGGACCAACTCTAGCGCCTCGTCGAACGACTGGTACACCACCGAGCAATGAGCCGGCGGTATCGCGTCGTTGACCGACGACCCCGACGGGTAAGAAAGATGCTGAATGAGCCTAAAAGCACCTGGAGTCTTCTTGGGAACTACCCCCACTGGGGAGATGACCAAGCCATCCACCGGGGGTGAGATAAACGGTCCCTCCATCCTACCCAGCCTAATCTCCTTATCCACTTTCTCCCGCAGAACCGACGGCAAGGCACGAGCAGACTGGAGATTCCGTTGGGCCCGGACCGAAACCTTGCTCGCAACAGGCAAGCGAAACCCAAACTGAAAACCGTAAAACAAAAACTGCGCATCCGCCCTATTTGGATACCAATCCAACCACTTGGCCATTGTATCCAAATTAATTGGCGTTGGAGCTCTGCGGAGCGCTCCCGCTCGCGCCAGGTCTTGGGTAATTTTGCTTACCCCGGGCGCCCTGGCGACTGCCTTTAAAGCAGGTAGAGGCTGGGTGGGAGCCGCCACATTGCAAGCACAAATGTCGAAACCGACACTGCTTGCCGAAGGAACAGGACGCATTGTTAAACGCGAAGCACTTCCCTTTTGCGGCGGCCTGCCCCCCTCCACGGATGGCCGACCTACCTGTCTTGGCCGATCCGCCGTCCGCGCCGGTCCCTTGGGCAGACGACCCTGCGCGGTGCCCGTCCGCCCCCGGATTCCGGGGCTCCCTAGCCTGTTGAGAAGCCCGGGTGACTTGGAGCCAGACTTCCACGTCCTTGCAACCAAAGTCTATCACCTGCAAGCAGTCCTGCTTTTCCCGGAATTTCTCGTCATACATCCGCCATTCGATGCCCGACGATGTGCGCTGCATATCATGTATTAAATGCAGGTATCTGATGACGTTCATATGTTCGTCCGGTCTATCTTCTAGGTAACAAGCCGCGAAGACACAAAAACCGGCCAGCCAGTTGTCGAAGGTACGGAAAGCCTCGGCCCCGATGCCCTTCTTTGCTGACGCCGACTTATAGTCCTTCTTCGCGTCCTTCGTCAAGACGAATATATCAACGTAATCCCCCCTGCCGATTTTCCTACGGCAGCTATCCCTCAGTCCCCGCATCACGGCAGTGTAATCGCAGTGGACTACCCCAGGCAAATCGTGGTGCTTCTTGGCCCTGCGAGCGTCCTCGCTAAGCCGTTTACGTCTCTTCCGTCTCTCCTGCGGACCCGCCGCCCTCTTGGCGTATTTCGTCGCGCACTTCTTCGCCCGAGTCGTGCTACTGACATCGGACGCCGGCGACGACAGAGAAGAAGAGGAAGAGCTGCGAGAACTAGAGCGCGTGCTGCAGCCCGACCCGACTGCTCTACCTCACCTGATGCCGTCGACTGCTCGGACAGGGAATCCCCCGGTGTGGCAAATGCGACATCCTCATCCTCGCTCCCCACCATCTCCACTTCTCCGCGATCACCTGAAGAAGAAGACGGAGCAAAGGACCCAGAAAACAATCGCGGCGCATGCCTAGCACCCCGGGGCGCAGGCGTCCCCGCTTCGCGCCCCTGCTCGTCCCGCACGGAACGATGACCCAGCTGCGCCGCGGCCGCCCCCAGCTCGCGGCAAGCGCGAGCAACTCGCTGCGCCGCCGACACCGCCCGCGTACCGGACCCGCTTGCTACTGCATGCGTGCCGGAACGCCTTGCCACCCCCGGGGATGCGGCAGCGGCCAGCGGGCCCAATGCCGCCACCACCGTTGACAGGACCGACGCCAGCTCTCCGGAGGGGTCCTGACCACCCCAAAACTCATTGCCGTCCCGCATGGGTTCCCCTGCCGATGCCGGCACGCGCCTTCCTGCCCGACGCCCGACAGGTGCCAACAGGGGGCCCGACGCCCGGAGCCCAGACTGGCCCGGTGGGGAACCGGCAGCGCCCCTGACCACCAGCGGCCCGGTCCCCCACCAGTCACTGCTCTCCCTTTGTGCCTGCCTCATGGTGCCAGCGCTGCCCCCTCTTCCAAACCCCCCGCGCGCACCCTCCCCCCGCAGGCCGGAGCTCCCTCCGCCCGCTGGGAGGGCGCCGCGGCGTGACTCCCCGCTGCCCTGTGCATTATCATTTATCCTGCCCCTCACACTGCCTCTCCCCCTCCCCCGCTCCCCGCCGGACTCCGGCTGCAAGGGAGTGAGCTGGGGAGACAGGGAGACCAGCGGCGCCGCTGGGCGCACACGTGCACTGATGCTTCCACCGCTGCACCCGGAGGTGAGGGCCGATGCCCGTCCACCTCCGGGCGTCCTGCCTGCACCCCCAGACCTCCCCGCCGCCCGCGCCCGGCCGGCAAAACCGGCAAGGCCCCAAGCGGCCAGGATGACCGGGTCCGCCGCGCCCCGTCCACACCAGCGCCCGTGTAGGCCCCAGAGGACGGGAAGCCGTCCACAGGGCCAGCCAGCCCGTCCTCGGGCCCAGACCCACCGCCTGATGAGCGGTAATGGGCTGGGGTCCCGGCGGAACGGCGAGGGCGAGATGCAGCCATGACAACAATGGAGTTTAATGTAGAAGTGGCTTGTAATAAACGAACTAAATCAGCACACAGGCCAAATAATGGGGAGACTCTGCTATGCAGCACTCACCCAGGCAATTCAGCAGCAAGAGAGACCGAGCTGGCCTAGCATTCCCTATATATATTAACCCTCCCCCTTTTTCCATGGGCTGTACTTTCCTCACAGCTAGGTCCACCCCTCCCAGGATGTTTAACTCTCTCCATTCCCATGCAGTCATTTTGCTCTCCTTATAAAGCAATATGCACCCACGGGACACTCCAAAAGTATTCAATGTGTCCAATGTTGGCCGAGTGTAGCAATGGCCAAAGACACAGTGGGGCAGATGTATTAACCTGGAGAAGACATAAGGAAGTGATAAACCAGTGATATGTACAAGGTGATAAATGCACCAGCCAATCAGCTCCAATATGCAAATCGACAGTTAAGAGCTGATTGGCAGGCGCGTTTATCACCTTGCACATATCACTGGTTTATCACTTCCTTATGCCTTCTCCAGGTTAACACATCTGCCCCAGAGTAACAAATATAAAGCAGAATTTTCCCAGTGTGTTTAGAATAACCCGAGCGTCCTCGGGTTATATATACTCACTGTCTTTCTTACACCACTGATTGCGGGTGGCCGTATGAAATCCGGAGGACAGGCGGCTAACTGTATTAACCCTGATCTTTCTCTCTCAACATTATTTTATATTCAAATTGACATTTGTTCCTTTTTTATTATTTGCTTTTTTTCATGAATTTAATGTGGATGTTTGAGATTAAATGTTTTTTTTTTTTATATATATATATATATATGCATATTACATGTGTTGCATATAATTTTAGCTTCCTGGCTTTTCTGACATTTGCATATAATTTAATTGATGGGTGGTTCCTGACTGCATGAGCGCAACTATTTTTCCATTGCAGTTAGGAGCTGACTGGCTGGGACTTTATCTCCACCCACTTTATCTCCGTCCGAGGCTTAGTAAATAGACCCCTGAGTTTGAGAACCACTGCCTTAAGGGGGGTACACACGGAGAGATCCGTGCTTAAAATCTAAGCAATCTGACTAGATTACATTTTAAGCACGGATCTGCCGTGTGTATGCCCCCCAGCGATAGCGATGCGCGGCCCCGCACATCGCTATCGCCGATGCTAGATTGAGCCTGCATGCAGGCTCAATCTAGCGAATCGCTCACTTCACCGTTGTGTGAAGTGAGCGGCCCCCCCGTCGGCTTTCCCCCTCGCTCAGCACATCGCGCTGTGCTCAGCGGGGTGAGAGATGTGTGCTGAGTGGTCTGTGTTAAGATCGCTCAGCACACATCTCTCCCGTCAGTACCCCCCTTTAGAGCACACTACTAGAAGTTTTCTATTCATCCCTTGGTCTAAGGTGATCAGTTGTAGACTCCCAAAAGATACAGTTTCGCTAAGGACCTTTCCAGTAACTCAGGGATAACTCAGGGATCAAAACATAAGACACAATCAATCAATCAATTTCCACAAATATGAGACCCAATATACCCACAGGGGAAATAGAATCAGGGGGTGTCTCAGACGGGATCCGGTCTGAAGATCGACAGTATCTAGGTCGACAATGTTTAGGTCGACCACTATAGGTCGACAGTCACTAGGTCGACATGGATGGAAGGTCGACAGGGTTTCTAGGTCGACATGTGCTAGGTCGACAGGTCTAAAGGTCGACATGAGTTTTTCAGATTTTTATTTTATTTTTTTGAATTTTTTCATACTTAACGATCCACGTGGACTACGATTGGAACGGTAATCTGTGCCGAGCGAAGCGGTAGCGGAGCGAAGGCACCATGCCCGAAGCATGGCGAGCGAAGCGAGCCATGCGAGGGGACGCGGTGCACTAATTTGGGATCCCGGTCACTCTACGAAGAAAACGACACACTAAAAAAAAAAATCCTCATGTCGACCTTTAGACCTGTCGACCTAGCACATGTTGACCTAGAAACCCTGTCGACCTTACATCCATGTCGACCTAGTGACTGTCGACCTATAGCGGTCGACCTAAACATTGTCGACCTAGATACTGTCGATTTGATGAACCACACCCGTCTCAGACTGACAGTGAAGGCAGCAAAATGAAGAATACCGCGGTCTTCCAAACAGTGGGTGGAACGTGAATCAATTCAAGGTCAAGTTCAAGTTCAGTTTATTGTCATCAGCCAAAACAAATTGACAGTCTAAATTTCAATAGTACATAGCATGAATGGATGGAGCATCTCTCCTCAGCTTATGGCATGCAGCATCCACTGCTACTCTGCCCCACGCTCTTTATCAGAAGGAGCAGACTAATATATGCTTCAGGTCACTACCAGGTAAGTAAAAATAACAAGAAATGTCGCTAATTGTGAGTACTATGTTTTTCAATTCCTGCGTCACAAAATTCCTGGAAGAGGTGAATGGTTTATGAGGAAAACAAACAAACAAACAATGGAAGTGTACTGAATTATGAACCTTGCAAAGAGTCTTACTTCTACAATCATAGGGGGTCATTTCGAGTTGATCGCCAGCTCCTGTTGTTCGCTGCGCAGCGATCAGGCTAAATATCAGCATTTCTGCACACGCGTATACGGGTACAATGAGCATCGTGGGTTTGCACAGAGTCTAACGAACATTCCAGTCGCACGGCCGAACGCAGGAAGATTGACATGAAGCGGGCGTTTCTGGGTGGCAACTGACCATTTTCAGGGAGTGTTTGGTACAACGCAGGCATGGCTGAAAAAACGCAGGCGTGGCTGGGCGTTCGCTGGGCGGGTGTGTGACGTCAAAAGCCGTCCCTCCGTCGTTAGAGTCAACGCACACGAAGAGTAACTACAGGGCTGGTCTTGTTTTGCACAAAAAGATTTTGCAGGCGCTCTGCTGCTCAAGCGTTCGCACTTCTGCAAAGCGAAAATACACTCCGCGGTGGGCGGCGACAATGCGTTTGCTCGGCTGCTAAAAACTGCTAGCGAGCGAACAACTCGGAATGACCCCCATCGAGACAAATATTTCTACGTGTAGGGGCAGTGGGCGCTGCAGAGAGGAGTGGAGGGACCCCCGGATCTGGCATTTGCCGGGTTCAATATTCTAATATAAAATATAGGTTAGAGTTCCATTCATTGCACATGATTTTATGATACTATTTTTCATTGGTCTGTAAACTCACCACAATTTTCTGAGATAAATGAACATGGCAGATCCCAATAAATCAGTATACTGTATATTATCCACTTATCTCTTCCAGATAAAGAAATAGACATCTACTACTTCCATTTTTCCTTTTCACTGTTTTTTATTTTTTGGTTCCGTTCCATGTTAAACAATGTCTGTTATCAAAGCAAACATTTACATATTATTTGTAAAAATAATTATTTAATTTGATATTATATTATTTTCAATACAAGATTTACAATTATAATCTGATATGTTACAATGACAAGAGTTACGAAAAGCAGACAAGAGGTCATAGGTGCCGATTTATGTTTTTGCTGGTGGGTGCTCGGCGGGAGGCGGCAGCGGGAATGAACGGACGTCTGCGGCACTGACTAATGCCCATTACACATTATGCAACACACCGTAATGCCCATTACACATTATGCCACATGGGATCCGGTCTTTAGGTCGACAGTGTTTAGGTAGACATGGTTTCTAGGTTGACAGGGACTCTAGGTCGGCATGCCAAGAGGTCGACATGAGTTTTTCACTTTTCCCCCCATTTTTTTTACTTTTTCATACTTTACGATCCACGTGGACTACAATTGGGAATGGTAACCTGTGCCGAGTGCAGCGGCAGTGGAGCGAGGCACCTTGTCCGAAGCATGGCGAAGCATCAGTCTACGAAGAAAACGAAAAAAAAAACCCTCATGTCGACCTAGAAACCATGACGACCTACTTACTGTCGACCAATAGTGGTCGACCTAGACACTGTCAACCTAAGTCTATTCTATCTAACATACCACACCCATGCCACACACCATAATTCCCATTACGCAATATGCCACACACCGTAATGCCCATTATGAGTTATGCCACACACTGTAACGTCAATTACATATTACAAGGGTTTCATGCACATTGTCAGGGGTTTCATGCTCTGGGTTTCATGCTCGCAGGGGTCTCCTGCGTGTTACCAGGGGTTTCATACGTGTTGTCAGGGGGCTCCAGCATGTTGCCAGGGGTTTCATGTGCGTTGCCAACAAAGTATGGGAGGGTGGATGCGGGCATCACTAAGTATACTGCTAGCCATTGGCGGAACTAGCAAGTGGTCGGCCCAGGTGCAAAAATATGCTTAGGGACCCCACCGACACACCTCAGGGAGGGAGGACACACGCTGGGCGGATGACATGGTGGCGCACACACACCGGGGGGGGGGGGGGGACAGCATGGTAATACACATGCCAGGGCTTGGGGGGGCATGGCAACACACACACGCTGGGTCCTAGGAGGGATGACATGGTAACACATACTAGGGCCTGTGGGAGGGGATGGTGATACACATACTAGGGCTTGGGATGGGGGCATAGTGACATATACACACACACACACACACACACACACACACACACACACACACACACACACACACACTGGTTCCTGGGTGTATGACAAGGTGACACATATACTAGGGCCGTGTGTGTGTGTGTGTGTGTGTGTGTGTGTGTGTGTGTGTTATTGTTACCCGCACATACTGTGGGGCCAAGGGGAGGGGGTGGGGCATTGTGATATACATACTGGGGGAGGTGCATGGTGACACACACAAACACACACACACACATATACAGTAGGTCTCATGGGAGTAGGGAGCATGGTGATACACATAGTGGGGAGGGGGGGTCATGATGACACACATACATACAGGGGGTCTTGGGGGAGGGGGAGCATGGTGTCATACACACACACACACACACACACACACACACACACACACACACACACACACACACACACTGGGTCTTGGGGTGGGGGGCATGGTGACAAACATATGGGCTAAACACACCTACATGTGGGTTAAACACATATAAAACATATGGGGTAAACACACATATGGATAAACACACGGCCACTGCTGCTAGCCACCTCAGCTGACGCAGTTGATTGAGAGAGACGCGCTGGGGGCTGCGGAGGCGCTTTCGTACAGGGCAGTGTAAAAAAAAACCCTTAAAATGTCCGCCACCAGGGAGACAGGCGCTAGAGGTCAAATGTGACCACTAGCGTCTGTCTCCTCCTTGGCGGCGGCCATTTTTTGTGTTTTTTTTTACACTGCACTGTACGCAAGCGCTTCCGCAGCCCCCAGCACGTCTCTTTCAATCAACTGCGGGGGGCTGCGGCGGCTAGCAGTAACTGGGGCAGCGGCTGGTTCCGTGGGTGCTCCTGATTGTCCGTGGGTGCTTAGCGCCTATGCAAGAGGTAATATCCCTTTTAGAACTACCCCTGGAAAATGAATTGCCACCTACGGGGCAAACACAGGATTTGCAAGGGGGGTTTCTATGTATAAGCTGCTCTGAATGTAAAGTAGGAGTCCTCTTCAAGATTTCTTCTTACTTAATGTAGTTTTAACGTTGCCTGCACACAAGGGGCTCTGCTTTCCTTATAAACCATCCCACCAAGCTACATTCTTTGCCCCTATCAGATGGAGTCATTTATAATTCAGTAATATTTTATTGCCAAAGGATATCCCTCCTAGGGATAAGACATTATATAAGAAATATCTTCTGGAGATCTAATGAAATCCCCAATTTATTAGAGCAAACAAACACAAAAAGTGCATCAACTTCGACCGGTCCAATGATTACAAACCTTTTTATGGGTTTGGTAACGCCTGACCGGCTTTTTATCAACTTGAGTAGTTAATGTTTAATATGCTATTTGCTGTTTATTATATTGGATAACTGTTATCAAACAAACGTAACAGAAAGATGGAATTGGTGTATGTGTTTGCATTGATTTCATTGACATGCTGTATAGGAAAACTCAGAGCCGTAACTAGACTTTTTGGTGCCCTGTGCCAGAAAGAGAACAGGTGCCCAACACATTTTTCCAATAGGAACATAAGGCGCATGCCTTGCGGGGAAGGGCATGACAAAATTGATCCCAGAGAAGCCCATGCTATGATGCCCCTTCCCCCCCCTCCCCGCCACCCCACACACGCATATATATATATATATATATATAAGCCTCCGACGCAGATCCGCCCCCCCTCGACAGCCATTGGTGCAACGCAGGTTAGATCACAGCGGCTGCGATTGTGCAAAGACAACTGCACCAGCCTAAGCAAACGTGGCTCCGCCCCCTCAACAGCCATTGGTGCACACTCCGATGCGCCCCCCCCCTCAACAGCCATTGGTGCACACTCCGATGCGGCCACCCCCCCCTCACCAGCCATTGGTCCAAACTCCCATGCGGCCACTCCCCCTCACCAGCCATTGGTCCAAACTCCCAATCCATATATATAGGAGAGATTAGGAGATATACAATAGGGTAGATTCTATGGCTATCTCCTAATCTCTCCTATGTATGGTTTGCGGGTTGGGGGGGCCGCATGTGAGTTTGGACCAATGGCTGGTGAGGGGGGGTGGCCACATCGGAGTGTGCACCAATGGCTGGTGAGGGGGGCGGAGCCGCAACGGAGGATTAACCTGGTGCAGTTGTCTGTGCACAATCGCGGCCGCTGTGATTTAACCTGCGTTGCTGACATATACAATAGGATAGATTCTGTGGCTATCTCCTAATTTCTCCTACATATGGTTTGCGGGGGGGGGGAAGGGGGGGGGGCCCGCATGAGAGTTTCCACCAATGGCTGGTGAGGGGGGGTGGATCCGCATCGGAGTGTGCACCAATGGCTGGCGAGGGGGGGCGGAGCCGCAACGGGGGCTTATCCTGGTGCAGTTGTCTCTGCACAATCGCGGCCGCTGTGATATAACCTGCGTTGCTCACATAGCCATACAATCTACCCTATCGTATATGTCAGCAACGCAGGTTACTGTATATCACAGTGGCTTGTGCAGAGACAACTGCACCAGGTTAAGGCTCCGTCGCGGCTCCGCCCCCCCTCGCCAGCCATTGGTGCACACTCCCATGCGGACCCCCCGGAAACCATTTCTGGAGTCTCCCTTCGTCCAGCCCCCTGCACACTCCGACCGCCATTGGCCAGACGCCGGCAGGACGCGCTGTGATTGGCAGCCTGTGCAGCTGCCACTGGAATACCTGCCTCCTGAGAAGGAACGCGAGGGACAGCCCGTATGCGCCGTCAAGCCTGCCACTGAGCCACACCAGGTAAGCGGTCTCACACCCGCGCCAGCACGTTACCGCGCCATCTCGGCCCAGGCCCCCTCCATTGCTTGCAGCTCCATCAAGGGCCCGACCACCGCCGCAATACTGTGCACACATATCGGCAGCCAGCATTGTCACTGGCAGCCCGTTCAGCTGCCACTTTAGTAATTGCCTCCTGCTGGGTGCCTGCTCACACAGGGAGACGCTGCCAGACACTACAATAACAAACGAGGGACAGTCTGGTAAGTTGCCTGTGCCCTCCCTCCCCTGACACTGAGCCCCCCAGGTAGCCAGCGTCATCCCCCGGACCCACTATAACACTAGGTCATTCATCCTCCCCTGCATCCGCTCTTCACGCTGTCACAAGAGGCTACGCCCTCTTACCCATCGCACACCCTTTCCCCGTACAATACGTAACGACAAACAACATTAAGCTTAAAGGTAATACTCCATATCGTACAAATATTCGGCAAACAAAGGACGTACAGAAGTTGCAGGGGCGTAGCCCCTTCCGACGGTGTGAAGAGCGCCCGTAGGGCGCAATGAATCACCTAGTATATCTATCTATCTATCTATCTATCTATCTATCTATCTATCTATCTATCTATCTATCTATCTATCAAACAGGTGCCATTAATACAGGTAACGAGTGGAGGATAGAAGAGCTTCTTAAAGAAGAAGTAACAGGCCTGTGAGAGCCAGAAATCTTGCTGCTTGGTAGGTGTCCAAATATTTATTTTCCGCAAGAATAAACAAGTAAATTGTTTAAAAGTCATACAATGTGATTTCCTAGTTTTTTTTTTCAGATTCTGTCTCTCACAGTTGAAGTGTACCTATGATGGAAATTACAGACCTCTCTCATCTTTTTAAGTGGGTCAACTTGCACAATCGGTGGCTGTCCAAATACTTTTTTGCCCCACTATATATATATATATATATATATATATATATAATCTCCGTATGGTACGGCTCTCCATCTGCTACAAATACTTATCCGGGTGCCCTCACATGGCATGAACTCACAATCCCTCCAAGTGCGGCACTCCTGGAATACTGACAATCACGGCTCAGACAGCTTTACTCAATAACGTTTCAGTGCCACTTTTATTGAATCGGCACTTTCATCAGACAATCATTATTGAAAGTGTCGATTCAATAAAAGTAGCACTGAAACGTTATTGAGTAAGCCTGTCTGAGCCGTGATTGTCAGTATTCCAGGAGTGCCGCACTTGGAGGGATTGTATGTATATATATATATATATATATATATATACACGCACATTTATAGACCACTGCAAGAAAATGGATTTGGACAAACATCCTCATTATACCACATTCATGTACTCAACCCAGGAGCTTGCCACCATTCAATCACAATACCCATTATTAAATAACACATTTCAGTATACTCCCACACCTAGGACTCAAACCCACATCCTGCTGCATCCCAGCCAAACACCCCACCCACCAATCTACTTGAACTATGAGATTTCTCTCTATATGAAGTTACCTGTACCTCGTAAAAAAAATAACCATAATCAAGCAGTTCCATGCAGTGTGCAGCCACACACTCCATAGATCTACCCAGCCGCAATGCTGATCACCCCTTCACAAAGCACAGGGTAAGCTTGAAATAATTAATACTTAGAATTTTCTAGCTTTCTATGCAAGGGCAGATAGCTCAAAGAACAGAGTGTCCGGCTGTAATGTCATAGGCAACGGGTTTGAATCCTGGGCATATCAGCATCATGAAATGTAATAAAAGAAAGTGGGGGATGAACAACAAAGAGCTAACAAGTCCATGAATGCTGTATAGGAATTAGTGACAAAAGGGTTGGGGGTAGGAGACAGGGGCAGTCAGGAGATGCTGGGCTTCAAAAAGGTGTAAAGATGCAATTGAAAGTAATTAGATAATTCATAAATGATAAGTGCTGCTAACAGCGCCCTCTACACTGCAGCACTATGTGCAGAGCACTCTCCGCACACACCTAATTACGGCCCTGGGAAAACCTACAATCTAAAGTTTATTTCAAAGTTAAACTAAGGCTGTGCAAATAAAGCGGATGATTTGGTAATCATACACACTTACCGATTAGTCTTCATATCACAGCTGGACGAGCATTTGAATTTGCCGTCCAGCTGTGATGTCAGACCCTGAAGCCTGTGTACGGGCAGTCCACGGTCGCCCATACACACAGCTAGATGTGCAAATATGTCTGCAAGATATATAGGCATTAGCTGTGCTGCAGGACCGGCCCGATATGTCTATGAACTACGTAGTTCACAGACATATCAGGTGTACACAGCCGGCGATGCACTAGTGATATATCGCCTGTTCAGTGGAACGGGCAATGGCCTAATTCAGACCTGATTGTAGCAGCAGATTTGTTAGCAGATGGGCAAAACCATGTGCACTGCAGGGGGGCAGATATAACATGTGCAGAGAGAGTTAGATTTAGAATCTAAATTGCAGTGTAAAAATAAAGCAGCCAGTATTTACCCTGCACAGGAACAAAATAACCCACCCAAATCTAACTCTCTCTGCACATGTTACATATGCCTCCCCTGCAGTGCACATGGGGCCTAATTCTGACCTGATTGCTAGGCTGCGTTTTCGTACAGCGGGCGATCAGATCTAAACTGCGCATGCATATGCACCGCAATGCGCAGGCGTGTTGCACAGGTACAAAGCGGATCGCCACTCAGCGATGACTTTGTGCGAAGAATGCATTCGCACGAGCGATCGCAAGGAGATTGACGGGAAGAGGGCGTTTGTGGGTGGCAACTGACCGTTTTCAGGGAGTGATTGGAAAAACGCAGGCGTGTACAAGCATTTGCAGGGAGGGTTCCTGACGTCAATTCCGGCCCTGGGCAGGCTGATGTGATCGCAGCGGCTGAGTAAGTCCTGGGCTGCGCAGAGACTGCACAAAATCTGTTTGTACAGCTCTGCTACACATGCGATCACACAAGTGCACAGCTAAAATACACTCCCCTATGGGCGGCGACTATCTGATCGCAGCAGTGCAAAAATTGCCTGCTAGTGATCAGGTCTGAATTACCCCCATGGTTTTGCCCATCTGCTAACAAAGTTGCTGCTACGATCAGGTCTGAATTAGGCCCAATATATCTTTTTTTTTTTCAACATATTTTTATTGAAGCAATATATGTGATACATACATGAACATTCACATTAGGTCAAACCTATGTCGGAAGGGTAAATGCGAGAAGGGAATAGATAAGAATACAATTGAGTCCTCAGTCAAGAGACATATCAATTATAGTAAGAACATTAATATTACACTTGTATGGAGCATGTCTCTGGAGGCTTCAGTATCCATTGAATTAAAATCTAGTCCAATCAGCTGACCCAGACATATGCAGGTCGAGATAACAAAAAACAAAACAAAAAAAACACCTGTGTCCGTACGCCATCTCCCCCCCCTCCCCCAGTTGTCCACCGAGCCCAGAATGACAATCAGTTCTAAAGCACAATCGGCGGATCCCCCGCAACCGTTCTAGTTAAAAACCGTTCTGTATTAGACAAGGAGTTATGGAGCTGCACCCTAACCGCTGTCGACAAGGTCGTTATATAGCTCTCCCATACTTCAAAAAATCTCTGTATCTTAGTATCTTTTTCTAGCAAAATTCCTATCCATTCCATCCTAAAGAGATAAAATAATTTGGCCTTAAATAATGAAAGTGTAGGTGGATCTCTAGCAATCCACACTTGCAGAATAGCCTTCCTGGCCACTATACTAACTGCCAGCAGCAGCTTTCTACTTCCCTGAGAGAGACGTTGGTCCGGTGAGAAAATACCGAAAAGCGCCCATTCTGGACACAATCTCCAATAGTTCACTAAGTTAGCCGTCAAGTAGTTCCTTATATTTATCCAGAACTGTCTAATCATAGGCCAGGTCCACAGGCAGTGATATAGGTCTGCCTGGGGAGCGCCACATTTCCAACATGCATGCGTCTCAGCTAGTCCTATCAGGCACCTTCTATGCGGCGATAAATAAGTCCTGTGTAAAATATTAAGAGACATTTCCTTATACCTAGAAGAGGGAAATAATTTACAAGCCTTTACATGGGCCGCAAGTAAGTCAGTTGTCTCAATCCCAGGCCCAATATATCTATTAGTGTGCGCACAGCTTAAAAAACTTAACATACTAATAATTAATTGAGTGGATAAGAACTGTTAAAGATATATTGTTAATGTAATTTAATTTTATATGGAACACAAACTGTTTTAGGTCATTGCACCTGCATTGCAAAATATACTAACACTGTGAGCCTATGTCTGTATTATGGGTGGTCTTCAGTTTGCCGGCTGTCGGGATCCCGGCGCACAGTATGCCGGCGCCGGAATCCCGACAGCCGGCATACCGACACTTTTTCTCCCTAGTGGGGGTCCACGACCCCCTGGAGGGAGAATAAATAGCGTGGCGCGTGAAACGCGCCACCGTGCCCGCAGCATGGCGAGCGCAGCGAGCCCGCAAGGGGCTCATTTGCGCTCGCCACGCTGTCGGTATGCCGGCGGTCGAGATCCCGGCGCTGGTATGCTGGTCGCCGGGAGCCCGGCCGCCGGCATACAATACTACACCCCTGTATTGTTGCTAGTTCCCAGTGTCCCTGTCTTATGAGGACATCTTAAATTGCATCCATAGAGCTATCTTATTAAGAACCACAAATATATTCTACAAACATCTATTTATTGGTGAATATACATAAACTTAAAAAAAAAAAAAAAAAAAAAAAGCTGTTAACAACAAGTTTAAACATCACACAAATCACATATAATAACATATAAATTACAGTTAATAATGCTGCATGTTTAATATACCTGGAAAATATCTTAGATTGGGTATTGGTTAGTTGTTTAGCATTTAAACTGAGTTATTACAATAGATCACCTGTTGCCTAACAAGATTTAGCATCAAAAACTTACGACTGTCGACTTTAATAAAATAGAATATTAATGGCTCATCCCAATTAGGTGCAAGTTTACAAAAGCAAACTCTCATCATTAAACTCGCACACTTTGCGCTAATGTGCATGCCTGAGAAATGCACAAGCCACATAGAAATACCAATTTGCACTTATCTCGGCGAAGTTATACAAATTTTGAACCAAAAAAAACGCAAACTGGGAGAAGTACATAAAAAAGTGGGGAAACCGTCCTGGAGTGACAACTGAGATTGCAGAACGACGTAGAAGACTGTTATTGGACATTGGAAAAGTGCTAGAAGTTCTTAAATGGTGTCAAATGGCTGATTTGTGCATTTTTTGTAAAACAAATAAAACATATAAGTAAAGAAGTGATAAAAAGCAAACTTTTTTCATTTAAATACAAACACATAAAACAGAATATTGCAAAAGAAAAAGTAGGAAAAAGGTGGTTTTGGTGTAAGTTTTTTAAAAGAAAATGTGATAAAAAAAACCGTAAAAAGCAATTATTTTTAATTGAAATAAATAATTAAATATATTACATTTGGGATGCATAAAAAATAAAAAAAGGTTGATTTTGTGGAACTTTGAGGACACCCCCCCCCCAATAATGACATGTACTTGTTTGCCCAATTAAGCTACTTGAAAACTTCCAATTGCCTAATTATGCGTTCAATGGTGTCTAAGTGGTTCTGAAGCAAGTCCTGAAATTTTTTACTTTGAAATAAAGATTTTCTCTACATGTTCACCTGAATAGAATAGAATGCGAGTATGCAATTGGATTTCAGCTTGCAGTTGCAGTGCAAAATTGCCTTAAAGAAGCCAATTCACACTTAATTGGATTGACCGCCAAGTTGGAAAGTCAGTCAATTTCATCTTGATGTTAGAAAATGTGGTTACTTGTTTATAAATTATCACAATACTTTAGAAAAAGTCAGAGTAAAAATTAATGATCTAAATGTAAAAGGGATGTGCAGGACAATTGCAGCGTTTAGTAACAAATAGTCACATTTGAGCTGCACTGTCCTACAGTGTAGGTCCTGCTCTTGGAAGATAAGTAGTAAATGCCAGTCAAATACGCAGTATGCTATGAACCTTTACAGTAGATGGAGCTCCTTAATTTAGGTCCGTTCCTGCCGTTTATAATGCTGTCCCAATATGGATGTGTCTCTGGGTTTCTCGTGGCTTAGCAGCAGAAGCTGCTGGGACCCTAAACACCTACAGCAATCCCTCGGGGTGGGCAGATGTATTAAGCCTGAAGAAAGGATAAAGAAGTGATAAAGCAGTGATAAGTGCAAGGTGATAACGCACCAACCAGTCAGCTCCTGTCATTTTTTAAATCTGTAATGATTGGCTAGTGCGTTATCACCTTGTGCTTATCACTGGTTTATCGCTTCGTTATCCCTTCTCCAGGTTAATACATCTGCCCCCCTGCCTGAGAACACCAATTCACTAACCAGGGTCCTAGGTAAGGTAAGCGGCAGTAGTCAGCTAAGGAAAAAAGCTGCTGTAACACACAGGTGTTACTAACGCGTTTCGCCTGCCCATCACCCTTTATTAAAGCAATTGCAATAGCAGCATCCTCCGTAATATCCAGCTATGTTTTTGTCCTGACTTAGTTCTGCAAAAATCCCTGATGTCACAATGTGCCATATGCCCTAACAACTTGCCTTTCCCAAAATGACCTTTATCATTATTATGCATTAATTCCTTATTATCGGTGTAATAGGATACGGGTGAAATGTATCAAGATTTGGGGTAGGATTCAAATGATATAACACGCCCAATTTCCTTTCTAAAATGATCTCCGTTATTGCGCATATTGCGCTCATAGTAATCAGGTTTAGCTGTGTAAAGGGTTGGGTGCCTCGCTACTCCAGGGATAGCGAGGTGAAATGATGATACCACGCCCCTGAGGGCAGAAACAGAACTGGTGTGGAAAGGTGTGAAACTAATTGAATCCCGCCCTTGGAGCGAGATAAAGTGGAGATAGATAAATGATCAACCAATGAGCTCATGTTACAGGATGTATTTGAGAAATAACAGGAGCCAATTGGTTGGTACTTAATCTCTCTCCACTGTATTTATCTCCAAGGTTTGATACATCTCCCCCTAAGTGTTTTTGAAACCAGTCAACAGCAAATGCAGATTTAAATGTGTGTATCATTTCTAAATCTCTCGTTAAGAAAGTAAAAACAAACATTGCCTAAAACTCAGTAGGAGGAAGCTGTCATAAGATTATATTGAAAGACTACAAATGTCTCCTCGCCTTGACAGAAAACGGAGCGTAATTATCTATGATCAGCCATAACAATAAAAAGATCACATAAGGTTACAAGAGTCAGAAGTACCCAATAGTTACGTCTGCTGAATTTATAAACACATATCTCTTGGCAGCGGATTCAAAGAGGCCTCCACGAGACTCGAGATTCTGGGCTCCTATCCATTCAATCTGTGAATTAATTGACTTGCTCTGAACTCTAGTGTTTTCTGTTGGAGAATTCACTGTGAACATGTTGTACATATCTCAAATATCAAAAAACAAATGTTCTGAAGCCAGATACTGAACTTCAGCCAGAATTTTTTTTTTTTTTTTGTATTAAACATTTGGGGATGGTATTTTTCCAAATAGGAAATTGAACACACAAAGGAAAATAACAACAGTCAGGTTGTATATGAGATAGCATATACATATACACGGCTTGCATAAGTATTCAACCCCCTAAGGAGCCAAGAAATTATGCGTACACAGAGTGTTACATTCAGAATATTTATTGTGAACCAGTAGGCTCCTAAAATAGATTTTTGAAACTCATAATTCCTTATTTATCTGTTTTTTGTTTTTTTTTATAAAAACTGAAAAAGTGCTGCTTGCATAAGTATTCAACCCCTGTGGAACAATACACGATAGAGCCAGTAAATTTTGCCCATTCCATGCAGATTTGATCCAGGCAGTTCAGGTTGGCTGGATGACGCTTGTGGACTGCAATTTTCATCAAAGAGGATATTTTTGAATACTTTTGCAAGCCACTGTACTGTATATATAGACCACTATTTGCTCTCTTCCAAATTTCTGACCATTGAAAGGATGGGGTCTGTCTGTTGATTACTTTGCATTATACTCCATACATGTTATGGAGGACATGAAATTGAAGAAGAGTTACAGTACATAGGATAAGTCCACTAAAAAAAAGAAGCATCTATGTACCAGGTACTACAAGATACTGGAAAAGCTCATGATATTTACAGTAGGAATTGCAAGACTTGCAATAGTAATTGATAGGGACAATTGTATGTTGAAAATGCACAAACAGACTCTTGCCGTCATCTGACACGTAGGCTGTGAATAACCTTCCTTGGACAGTTTTAAATACAGGTATCAGTACAAGCTGTCATCTGCAGTAACTGTTTTAATGGTTACAGTTGTTGCTAAGGAAGGTCACAAATTAACTGTCAAATTGCAGCAGCAGTATATGTCAGAGTTTTCAGCGGGTGATTTCAAGCAATTAGGAGTTTTTTCTCAGAGATATTCCAGTCAAGGTAAGTTGTATTATCCAGCCTAATGACTTTGTTGAGGTAAAATCATAGGGGGTAATTCAGAGCTGATCACAGCAGCAAATTTGTTAGCAGTTGGGCAAAACCATGTGCACTGCAGGGGGGGGGGGCAGATATAACATGTGCAGAGAGAGTTAGATTTGGGTGGGTTATTTTGTTTCTGTGCAGGGTAAATACTGGCTGCTTTATTTTTACACTGCAATTTAGATTTCAGTTTGGACACACCCCACCCAAATCTAACTCTCTCTGCATATGTTACATCTGCCACACAGTTTTGCCCAACTGCTAACAAATTTGCTGCTGCGATCAGATCTGAATTAGGCCCATAGTTCTAACCAGAAAGCCTTTAACTGAAATATTCCCATTACATAAAAATTAAACAGATCATTACTTTTATCCTTCCATCAATATGTACCTTCTAAACTTAGCTTCCTGAAAGCATTTGCTGAACATCACCATCTGTGATACCTTATAGATGGAATGGAGGCGCGTATCATTCAGTTCCTTCAGCCTGCTCAGTGTTAGCAGTCCTACCCTTGGTGTCCCACACATGCCTAAAAGAATAAGGCACCATTTTTGCATAAGCTACAAGAAAAAGAGACATGACTATTCCAAAGTAGGATCAAAAATACTGTCATTTATCATTAGGCTTAGGGTGAGGAATTACACTGCCTCCTGCATGCAGGTCAGGGATTAAATTAATGTCAGAGGAACAAATTGCAAATTATAGACCACAATATTTTTTTGTTTAAGAAACCCAAATTTTACTGATCCTTTATAAATGTATCCTGTGGTACATAGTGATGAGCGGATTCGGTTTTACTCGGTTTTACTCGGTTCTCAAAACCGAATCTTATTGGCTCACTGATGTCACGTGTTTTGGATAGCCAATAAGATTCGGTTTTGAGAACCGAGTAAAACCTAGTAAAACCGAATCCGCTCATCACTAGTGGTACATAGATCAGGGAGTAGTAAGGAACCCGTGAAGTATTGTTATCAGCAAACATTTAGGAATTAAAGGGTTAAAGTAAATTCAATTTTGGGACTGCTTCTGTTTTATAAATAGAAATCTGCAAAACAATGTGGAGTCATTGGACCATCAAATTTTGGCTAAATGTGGGGTGAAACAAAATGCTGCATGTGGCTCGTTAGAGTGTTAGATAGAACTGAACTTAACATGAAATTAAAACCAAATTAAGTGAGATTTGCTCATCTTTATGAATGCTGATCTTCAAATTACAGCAATACAGTACACCTCAATCATGGGGCATCTGGAAAGGAAATCATCTACAGTTTTAGTGGAAAGAAATGAAAACTGTAAAAGGGGAAATTGGTGAAAGAGGTATTAAGATTAGAGATGTGCGGTTCAGTTCTCCAGAAATCCGAATCCACCCAAATTTTGTGGATCTGATGCGAACCAAAACACGGTTCAGATCCAAACTGGGTCCCAGTTTCAATCTTCCTGTGGTTTGGCATTCAGATTTTAAATCCAAATTTGGCTTTTGGATTGCTAAAAGTCCTACATGATTTTAGCTGTTTTATCAATTTTTATCAATGATTAACAAATTTTTATCAACTATAAACCGAACTGAAATCCAAATCAGAACCAAAACACTTGAGGATAGGTTTGCAAAAATCAAAAATGTGGATGAAAAGTCTAATTAAAGGATATTGTTAATAAATGGGATGACGCGCAGAGCTTCAGATACAGCAGCATTTGGACCTGCTTCTATTTAGCTCCTGACTTCAATTTACTGGACTTTGGGGATAATTCAGTTTCATACGCTGATCTGCTATTTCAGCACATCAGTGCATGGGCGTAGGCATGTATGCGCATGCGTGAGGTCTAAAACGGCCTTCTCTTCAGAACGCAGTCTAAGACCTGAAGGGGGGTGGGAACGGGGCATCGACGACACTTTTTGTGGGCGTCGCCACTCTGTTTAAGTGGCATGGTCCGGACAACGGAGGCGTGTCTGGACCGTTGCTGGGGTGGGTCGCTGCAGCTGCGTGACGTCACTTGCAGTCGCAGCGATCAAAAAGATGGCGGGTAGCCATCTGCCTTCGCAGCTAGGCTGTGTAGGCAGGTGGCGAGGCAACGCTAAACATGCACGAGCATGTCTTGCAATGTGCTCGCATGTTTGCAGGGGGGAGGGTAGGACCCGTCATGCGGGGCGGACTTGCCCTGTGCTGGACGCCCTCCCGCATGTTAGAGTAATGAGTTGTACGTGTGCAATTTTCGCACATCTACAACCCATGCTGAATTAGACCCTTTGGGGGATATTCAATTGTTTGAAAAGTCAGTTGGGTGTCTGTTTTTTCCTATCTAATAGACAGGAAAAAACAGACACACAACCGACTTTTCAAACATTTGAATTCCCCCCCTTTGTGCGCTTTCTATGAAGACATGGGATTTCCTATTAAATATTGATGCCCCTTTAAATCCAGCATTCAATGTAGCGGCATTGAACTAGTAAATTTACCCCACGGAATCTTTTTCTGTTCTTCTCCCTCTATGCTCACAACAAGTAAGCTTTGTATACATCAATAAGTATCCAGGTTGTTGTATCTTGAATAAATGTAATCACTACCCAGAATAGGGTCAAAGACTCACAGGGGAATATGGGAAATTGTTTTATATATATACACAAGTAAAGTAACTTAATTTGTTGTAACAATCTGTCTCATGTGATGACATTTTGTACAGTGCTTGGGTGATTGTGTCCACCAACGTATGTTCTAGATTAAAAGGATATTTTATATCATAAGAACTTGTATAGTCTACTAATCATTCAACAAATATTGTCCATAGGCACCAACAGTTAAACTAGCTTAAAGGAACACTATAGGAAAATGTACATTATTTCATTTTTAAAGTAGCAATCCCATGAAAAGATTAGGTGCGTTATTAATATAAATCACTGTGACGGCTATAAGAAGTAGCTTATTAACTACCTTTCTCCCTATGTTTATTTCTTCAGACTGCTATTCATTTCTTGTACTAGTATCATGGCAACCACAGTCACAGGACACATGATGTAGCGAGCAGTGAGACTTTGGCATTCTCTTCTCTGCTCTGTTTTCACAATGAGATCCCCTGTCTCCATCTCCCCTATCTTCCTTCACATGACATGCTGACAGCCTGAGAGCCTACATCTATCTGTAACTGGCAGCCATACTTGCTTACCCTCCAGAGTGATTATGAAAAGGAGAAAATAAATGTATGCTTAAAATGTACTTACATTTATAAAAGCACCCTTTATGGTATTGCTGCTGTAAGTAAAAATAAACAGAAGTAACAATCAGATTTTCAGGACAATAACTTAAAGTTTTGTCACATTTTATCTCTATTTTCCTGCTGCTACAATAATAAAATTAATATTAGGTGGAGATATCGAAACACATTTCTTTGTTTAAATTGGCATCATCCAACTTATAAAAAGATTATTTTATAATAATAATATTTATTAGGAAACGAAGTCCGAACGCCAGTGAGATCATGTGTGCATACACTAACTCATTTAACATGTTCTTGCTGATTTGCATTTTTACTCATGTTTGAGAGTCATCAGAGGTCACTTCACTGGCCAGACATCATTTAGGTCCATATGCATAGTTAGTTTTGTGGTTGGATCTTGTGTGTTTTCACTCTGCACAGCTGAGCAGACGCAACTACGGGCAATGCAGTCAGAAGCGTTGAGTGGAGCCCCCACAACAGAAGCAGGATCATGTCAGGGCACCCCCCCCCCCCCCCCCCGCACACTCTAAATCTGCGCCCTTGTACAAATAGGTACTCTTAACATGTCTCTTTACAATGTGTGAATTTTTTTAAATGTAATACTTTGTTAAATAAGTAATAAGGGGTACAGTAGTGTGTGCAGGGTTAGAGGGGTAAGGGTACAGTAGTGTGTGGATCATTAGGGGGTAAGGGTACAATAGTGTATGCAGGGTTAGTGTGGTAAGGGTATAGTAGTGAGTGCAGGGTTAGGGAGTTAAGGGCACAGTAGTGTGTACAGGGTTAGGGGGTAAGGGTATAGTAGTGTGTGCAGGGTTAGGGGGGTAAAGGTATGGTAGTATCTGGAGGGTTAGGGTGATAAGGGTACAGTAGTGAGTGCAGGGTTTGGGAGTTAAGGGCACAGTAGTGTGTACAGGGTTAGGGGGTAAGGGTATAGTAGTGTGTGCAGGGTTAGGGGGGTAAAGGTATGGTAGTATCTGGAGGGTTAGGGGGGTAAGGGTACAGTAGTGTGTGGATCATTATGGGGGTAAGGGTACACTAGTATGTGCAGGGTTAGAGGTGTAAGAGTACAGTAGTGTGTTGATCATTAGGGTGGTAAGGGTACAGTAGTGTGTGCAGGGTTAGGGGGGTAAGGGTACAGTAGTGAGTGCAAGGTTAGGGGGGTAAGGGTACAGTAGTGAGTGCAGGGTTAGGGGGGGTAAGGGTACAGTAGTGTGTGGATCATTAGGGGGTAAGGGTATAGCAGTGTGTGCAGAATTAGGGGGTAAGGGTACAGTAGTGTGTGCAGGGTTAGGGGGTTAAGGGTACAGCAGTGTTTGCAGGGATAGGGATGGAAGGGTACAGTAGTGTGTGCAGGGTTAGGGGGGTAAGGTTACAGTAGTGAGTGCAGGGTTAGGGGGGTAAGGGTATGGTAGTATCTGGAGGGTTAGGGGGGTAAGGGTACAGTAGTGTGTGGATCATTATGGGGGTAAGGGTACACTAGTATGTGCAGGGTTAGAGGTGTAAGAGTACAGTAGTGTGTTGATCATTAGGGTCGTAAGGGTACAGTAGTGTGTGCAGGGTTAGGGGGGTAAGGGTACAGTAGTGAGTGCAAGGTTAGGGGGGTAAGTGTACAGTAGTGAGTGCAGGGTTAGGGGGGGTAAGGGTACAGTAGTGTGTGGATCATTAGGGGGTAAGGGTATAGCAGTGTGTGCAGAATTAGGGGGTAAGGGTACAGTAGTGTGTGCAGGGTTAGGGGGTTAAGGGTACAGTAGTGTTTGCAGGGATAGGGATGGAAGGGTACAGTAGTGTGTGCAGGGTTAGGGGGGTAAGGTTACAGTAGTGAGTGCAGGGTTAGGGGGGTAAGGGTACAGTAGTGTGTGGATCATTAGGGTTTTAAGGGTACAGTAGTGTGTGCAGGGTTAGGAAGTTAAGGGCACAGTAGTGTGTGCAGGGTTAGGGGGGTAAGGTTACAGTAGTAAGTGCAGGGTTAGGGGGGTAAGGGTACAGTAGTGTGTGGATCATTAGGGGGTAAGGGTACAGCAGTGTGTGCACGGTTAGGGAGTAAGAGTACAGTAGTATGTGCAGGGTTAGGGGGTTAAGGGTACAGTAGTGTTTGCAGGGTTAGGGAGGGAAGGGTACAGTAGTGTGTGCAGGGTTAGGGGTGTAAGGGTACAGTAGTGTGTGGATCATTAGGGGGTTAAGGGTACAGTATGTGTGTGCAGGGTTAGGGGGTAAGGGTACAGTAGTGTATGCAGAGTTAGGGGGTAAGGGTACAGTAGTGTGAGGATCATTCGGGGGTAAGGGTACAGTAGTGTGTGCAGGGTTAGGGGGTAAGGGTACAGTAGCGTATGCAGAGTTAGGGGGTAAGGGTACAGTAGTGTGTGGATCATTCAGGGAGTAAGGATACAGTAGTGTGTGCAGAGTAAGGGGGTAAGGGTACAGTAGTGTGTGCAGGGTTAGGGGTTAAAGGTACAGTTAGTGTGTGCCGGGTTAGGGGAGTAAGGGTACAGTAGTGTGTGGATCGTTGAGGGGGTAAGGGTAGAGTAGTATGTGCAGGGTTATGGGGTTAAGGGTAAAGTAGAGAGGGCAGGGTTAGGGGGTAAGGGTACAGTAGTGTGTGTAGGGTTAGGGGGTAAGGGTACAGTAGTGTTTGCAGGGTTATGGGGATAAGGGTACAGTAGTGTGTGCAGGGTAATGGGGGGTAAGGATATAGTACTAAGTGCAGGGTTAGGGGGTAAGGTTACAATAGTGTGTGTAGGGATAGGGGGGTAAGGGTACACTAGTGTGTGCAGTGATTGGGGGGTAAGGGTACAGTAGCGAGGGCAGGGTTAGGTGATAAGGGTACAGTAGTGCGTGCAGGTTTAGGAGGTAAGGGTACAGTAGTGAGTGCAGGGTTAGGGGGTAAGGGTACAGTAGTGAGTGCAGGGTTAGGGGGGTAAGGGTACACTAGTGTGTGCAGTGATAGGGGGTAAGGGTACAGTAGTGACCGCATTGTTAGGGGGTAAGGCTACAGTAGTGCGTGCAGGGTTAGGGGGTAAGGGTACAGTAGTGTGTGGATGGTTAGGGGGGTAAGCACACAGTAGTATGTGGATGGTTAGGACATTTTTGTGATCATCGTACAATCCTGACAGTATTTTTGTGACTGACATACACAATGGAGAACGTTTTTGTGACCACCATGCAATACTGAGAGCGATTTTGTGACCACCATACACTAAACAGAGCATTTTTATGACCACCATACACTGCAGAGACAATTCTTGGGACTGCCATATAATACAGACACCATTGTGGGGACTGCTGATAATACAAAGCGCATGTAAATGACCACTATACATTTCAGAGATAGGGTGTATATATTGAAAAAAAAAATTAAAGCATGAAACGATCATTCATTATTTTAATGTATAATTAACTGAAATGAAAATAAAAGATAAAAAATAAATAAATTAGTTTGTAACACGTGTGTCTCATTTGCACATTGAGGTTTTTTTTTTTTTTTTCTCTCCATTGCTCGCTTCCAACCCACCATGTGTTTTCCTGTAATGTTTACCTCCACTGATTGCACACCTTTCCATTGTGCCCTACATGCAGGGTACATCATACTATTACTTAAGCATCAGTTTTCCCATATATGAACTTGGCCCTTGCATGGCTCACCTCCCACAGTGTAACCTTCAAAGTGCGCCCAACATGGCTGCCCCATATGGTACACTTGTGGATGGGATGAAAAAATACATGGACCTTGTGGTTTTGTTGGAACCCTACTCTAAACTGTAGGACTCTGAAATCACCCCCATTTTGTGTCATCTCTTCTAGGGGTAGACTATTCCACCTGGGTAATCCTACGCTTAGCGCCCAAGATGGCTGCTGCACTTGGTACCTATAAGGGTGGAATACACAACCCTTGGAAGTTATTACCCAAAATGCCTTCACCAATCCTGCATTATGCTTTCTGTGGACTTAAGATTTTTCTTTTATGTCTGTGTTGCTTGTCTATTGTTGTATTACTCAAATCCTCTGTATCATGTGCATTGTTTTTGATGTCTGTAAAGCGCCTTGAGTCCTGTTGGAGAAAGAGCGCTATATAAATAAAATTATTATTATTATTATTATTACATCCGCTCCTTAACGCCTCTGCAGCACTAACTGCTGTATATTTTGAAGGGTAGCAACGTTTTGCAACAAATGACAACACTATCAATAGTCGGTATCCGTTCACATGGTCGACTATGTTATGGTCGACAGTCATTAGGTCGACCACTATTGGTCGACATTGACATGGTCGACATGGACACATGGTCGACACATGAAAATGGTCGACAAATGAAAGGTCGACACATGAAAAGGTCGACATGTGTTTTTTAACTTTTTTTTCTTTTGGGGAACTTTTCCATACTTTACGATCCACATGGACTACGATTGGAACGGTAAAGTGTGCCGAGCGAAGCGAAGGCACCATGCCCGAAGCATGGCGAGCGAAGCGAGCCATGCGAGGAGACACGGTGCACTAATTGGGGTTCCCAGTCACTTAACGCAAAAAACGGCACCCAAAAAAGTTAAAAAACTCATGTCGACCTTTTCATATGTCGACCTTTCATGTGTCGACCATTTTCATGTGTCGACCATGTGTCCACGTCGACCATGTCAATGTCGACCAACAGTGGTCGACCTAATGACTGTCGACCATAACATGGTCGACCATTCATACCGGAACCCAATAGTCTCCGCAGTCTTCCAAATTCTACTTTAGCGATCGGAAAGGACTGGGCATATGACATATACCTATCTTTTTAAGCTAAACTAATGCACACAGTATCAGCTAAAATCTTCAGCTCACAAGTAGATAGGTCAGAACCAACTTTAAATGGGCAGACTAGAAGGGCCAAGTGGTTCTTATTTGCCATCAAATTCTATGTAATATGTATGCTTCATTTTCCATGAGAAGACAGCAAAAACGTATAACAGAAATAGTCTTCCGGGCTAGAGGAACATGCACGCGCTCTAATGTGCAACTTTTCATGTTCAGGAGAAACCTTTTAATCATATCGTCTAGCTTTATCTTGGTTTTGTTATATTTTGCCTTAAACTCATTCCAGTGGTTTTCACATAGCAGTAAGTAGATAGTGTCCCATAGTCAATGGACCATCATCTATTCTCAGTCCGTTTAATCTGTAGGAGTCATATTACCTTGTGTAGTAGGTTTTTCTTATTTTGGCATGTCTGATTTTACTTTAGGTACAAATCTTCTTGCTTCCTGGTGAATTTTTCTTTCATCGATGACGATTTTTTTTTTCTTAACTGAATTATAAAACTTGAAAAACTCCCAAATGTGCACCTCATTATGATTTCTTGATTACAGTTTATATATATATATATATATATATATATATATATATACACACAGTGGGTCAAAAAAGTATTTGGACAGCCACCGATTGTGCAAGTTGACCCACTTAAAAAGATGAGAGAGGTCTGTAATTTCCATCATAGGTACACTTCAACTGTGAGAGACAGAATCTGAAAAACAAAATAGGAAATCACATTGTATGATTTTTAAACAATTTATTTGTATATTCTTGCGGAAAAGAAATATTTGGGCAATCAAAAAGTTGAACTCAATACTTTGTAATATAACCTCGGTTGGCAATTACAGAGGTCAAACGTTTCCTGTAGTTCTTGACCAGGTTTGCACACACTGTAGCAGGTATTTTGGCCCACTCTTCTATGCAGATCTTCTCTAGATCTATCATGTTTTGGGGCTGTCGCCAGGCAACACAGACTTTCAACTCCCTCCACAGATTTTCTATTGGGTTGAGGTCTGGAGACTGGCTAGGCCACTCCAGGACCTTGAAATGCTTCTTACAGAGCCACTCCTTAATTGCCCGGGCGGTGTGTTTTGGGTTCATTTCATGCTGGAAGACCCAGCCACGTCCCATCTTCAATACTCTTACTGAGGGAAGGAGGTTTTTGCCCAAAATCTCACGATACATGGCCCCATTCATACTCTCCTTAATAAAGATCAGTCGTCCTGTCCCCTTTGCAGAAAACCAGCCCCAAAGCATGATGCTTCCAACCCAATGCTTCACAGTGGGTATGGTGCTCTTGGGATGCCATTTGTCATTCTTCTCCCTGCAAACACAGCGAGTGGAGTTTATACCAAAAAGTTCGATTTTTCTTTCATCTGACCACATTATATTCTCCCAATCCTCCTCTGGATCATCCAGATGGTCACTGCCAAACTTTAGACGGGCCTGGACATGTGCTGGCTTAAGCAGGGGGACCTTTTGGGCGCTGCAGGATTTCAATCCATGACGACGTAGTGTGTTACTAATGGTAACCTTTGTGACTGTGGTCCCAGCTCTCTTGAGGTCATTGACCAGGTCCCCCCGTGTAGTTCTGGGCTGATTCCTCACCGTTCTCAAGATCATCGATACCCCACGAGGGGAGATCTTGCATGGAGCCCCAGGTCGAGGGAGATTGTCAGTGATCTTGTATTTCTTCCATTTTTTAATAATTGCACCAACAGTTGATCTCTTCTCACCAAGCTGCTTGCCTATTGTTGAGTAGCTCATCCCAGCCTTGTGCAGCTCTACAATTTTGTCCCTGGTGTCCTTAGATAGTAGTAATATTTTTCACTCGGTGTGCATTAGGGAACACATTGTTTTTTCCTACACAGAATTACCCCTCCCTTTTAGCACCTGAGTGACATCACTATCTGATTGAGCAGCTTACCATTTTGTGCATTGTATTTAGAGAGGCATGGATGGGTCAGCATTAGGAGGGATTGCTGACTCCAGAGTGCCATAGGAGAAGCTAGGGGTATCTCCAGGTAAGCTGGCTCTCAGATGCTGTAGGAGCCATTACCATGTGGCCTTACACTGGGAATTTAACCCAGACATATTTGTAATTATTTATGGGGTGGGTGTGGGGTGCAGTGGCCCCTGTGTCGGTATGGCTGGGCTGCTTCAGGTCGGCACACCCTAACACTTTATTAACACTTATGATTTTCCCTATCACTTTGTATAAATTTTTGTATTATTTTAATCCCACCACTTACATAGCACTTCTGTGCTTCTTATTTACCCTTATTAACTCTCACCTGTGTGCTGACCTGGGGTAGCCGACCTGTGCTGACGTTATGGGGTCCTGCACCCCGGACCCATACCTAGTATTAGGGACCCCCAGTGACGGAGAAGCCTTGTCGATCGGCCTGGGGGCTTAACCCTATATCTGCAGATATACGCAACTAAGATCTCCGTATTATCTGACTATTACGTAGTAATATTTTTCACTCTGTGTGCATTAGGGAACACATTGTTTTTCCCTACACAGAATTACCCCTCCCTTTTAGCACCTGAGTGACATCACTATCTGATTGAGCAGCTTACCATTTTGTGCATTGTCCTTAGATAGCTCTCTGGGCTTGGCCATGGTGGAGAGGTAGCAGTCTGACTGTTTGAGGGTGTGGACAGGTGTCTTTTATACAGATAACCAGTTCAAACAGGTGCCATTAATACAGGTATCGAGTGGAGGATAGAAGAGCTTCTTAAAGAAGAAGTAACAGGTCTGTGAAAGCCAGAAATCTTGCTGCTTGGTATTTTTTAAAAACAAGAATATACAAGTAAATTGTTTAAAAATCATACAATGTGATTTCCTGGGTTATTTTTTCAGATCCTGTCTCTCACAGTTGAAGTGTACCTATGATGGAAATTACAGACCTCTCATCTTTTTAAGTGGGTCAACTTGCACAATCGGTGGCTGTCCAAATACTTTTTTGCCCCACTGTGTATAGTATATATATATATATGCAGAGAAAGGGGTGGTGTCTAAGTGAGCTGAACCCAATGATATCTTCCAGAATTTGACCACAAATCACTTTAAAATATTTTTTTTATATATTTATATAAAAGTATTCAACAATCACAGTGAATAACAAATGGCTGACATAATCCAAATGCAGACATCAGATATGGACACCATATATTGCAAATAATTGGTAAGTCCAATGTGGTTTTCTTAATTATTTCATATCCGATGTTCTTATATCCGAACCAGAAACCCAATGCGTTTCGTCCAACTGGACTTCATCAGGGGCTCAATATAAAAAACAAGTCGGAAGAACATAAAGGAATAGATGACCAATAAATGAATGTATTAATCCCACATCAGTAAAACAGGCTTTGCAATAACAGATGTAATAAATAATGAGCTGATTCCACAGCAAGGTTTGTATTGAATATGCCAACTCAGTAAGGCAAACAGTAATACAATAATGCTGAGTTCGGTATAAGCCACAATTTCGTTTTTGTGGATAATCCTCAGCAGGAAGAGTGGCTTCTCCTAGTCAGCAGTGATACTCTTCCTGCTGAGGATTATCCACGAAAATGAAATTGTGGCTTATACCGAACTCAGCATTATTGTATTACTGTTTGCCTTACTGAGTTGGCATATTCAATACAAACCTTGCTGTGGAATCAGCTCATTCTTTATTACATCTGTTATTGCAAAGCCTGGATTAATACGATCATTTATTGGTCATCTATTCCTTTATGTTCTTCCGACTTGCTTTTGATATTGAGCCCCTGATGAAGTCCAGTTGGATGAAACGCGTCGGGTTTCTGGTTCGGATATAAGAACATCGGATATGCAATAATTAAGAAAACCACATTGGACTTACCAATTATTCACAATATATGGTGGACATATCTGATGTCTGCATTTTGATTATGTCAGCCATTTGTTATTCACTGTGATTGTTGAATACTTTTATATAAATATCAGTGATGAGCGGGTTCGGATTCTCGGAATCCGACCCGCCCGAACTTCACCTTTTTTTTTACACGGGTCCGAGCGACTCGGATCCTCCCGCCTTGCTCGGTTAACCCGAGCGCGCCCGAACGTCATCATCCCGCTGTCGGATTCTCGCGAGACTCGGATTCTATATAAGGAGCCGCGCATCGCCGCCATTTTCACACGTGCATTGAGATTGATAGGGAGAGGACGTGGCTGGTATCCTCTCCGTTATAGTAGAACACAGAGTGACTTAGTTAGTTATAATTGTGGGGAGGATTGGGGACGGGGAGCAGCTGTTAGGGAGTACAGTGCAGGGTTTTGATTATACCACCAGTGAGTTTAATCCTTTGTTTCTCTGCCTGAAAAAAACGCTCCGACCACCATATCTGTGCTCACTCAGTGTGCTGCACTGCTGCATGATATATCGGTGCTGAGTGCACTGCTCTGCTCGCACTGCTCTGCTCACACTGCCTAATTGTGGGGACTGGGGAGCAGTTATAGCAGGAGTACAGTGCACAGTTTTGCTGACAGTGACCACCAGTCCAGTATACGTTTGTCTGCCTGAAAAACACTCCTGTGTTTTTTTTTCCTTCATACTAGTTTAGCAGTCTGCTGACAGTGTCCACCAGGTCCGTTATACAGTATATTATATATATATAAGCAGCAGTACGGTAGGCCACGGCTGTACCTACCTCTGTGTCGTCAGTGCACTCGTCGTCCATAAGTAATATAATACTATACTATCCATCCATCTACATTGTATACCTGTGGTGTTTTTTTTTTTTCTTCATACTAGTTTAGCAGTCTGCTGACAGTGTCCACCAGGTCCGATATACAGTATATTATATATATAAGCAGCAGTACGGTAGGCCATGGCTGTACCTACCTCTGTGTCGTCAGTGCACTCGTCGTCCATAAGTAATATATTACTATACTATCCATCCATCTACATTGTATACCTGTGGTGTTTTTTTTTTCTTCTTCATACTAGTTTAGCAGTCGGCTGACAGTGTCCACCAGGTCCGTTATATAGTATATTATATATATAAGCAGCAGTACGGTAGGCCACGGCTGTACCTACCTCTGTGTCATCACTCGTCGTCCATAAGTAATATAATACTATACTATCCATCCATCTACATTGTATACCTGTGGTGTTTTTTTTTCTTCATCCTAGTTTAGCAGTCTGCTGACAGTGTCCACCAGGTCCGTTATACAGTATATTATATATATAAGCAGCAGTACGGTAGGCCACGGCTGTACCTACTTCTGTGTCGTCACTCGTCGTCCATAAGTAATATAATACTATACTATCCATCCATCTACATTGTATACCTGTGGTGTTTTTTTTTTCTTCATACTAGTTTAGCAGTCTGCTGACAGTGTCCACCAGGTCCGTTATACAGTATATTATATATATAAGCAGCAGTACGGTAGGCCACGGCTGTACCTACCTCTGTGTCGTCACTCGTCGTCCATAAGTAATATAATACTATACTATCCATCCATCTACATTGTATACCTGTGGTGTTTTTTTTTTTCTTCATACTAGTTTAGCAGTCTGCTGACAGTGTCCACCAGGTCCGTTATACAGTATATTATATATATAAGCAGCAGTACGGTAGGCCATGGCTGTACCTACCTCTGTGTCATCACTCGTCGTCCATAAGTAATATAATACTATACTATCCATCCATCTACATTGTATACCTGTGGTGTTTTTTTTTTTCTTCATCCTAGTTTAGCAGTCTGCTGACAGTGTCCACCAGGTCCATTATACAGTATATTATATATATAAGCAGCAGTACGGTAGGCCACGGCTGTACCTACCTCTGTGTCGTCACTCGTCGTCCATAAGTAATATAATACTATACTATCCATCCATCTCCATTGTATACCTGTGGTGTTCTTTTTTTCTTCATACTAGTTTAGCAGTCTGCTGACAGTGTCCACCAGGTCCGTTATACAGTATATTATATATATAAGCAGCAGTACGGTAGGCCATGGCTGTACCTACCTCTGTGTCATCACTCGTCGTCCATAAGTAATATAATACTATACTATCCATCCATCTACATTGTATACCTGTGGTGTTTTTTTTTTCTTCATCCTAGTTTAGCAGTCTGCTGACAGTGTCCACCAGGTCCGTTATACAGTATATTATATATATAAGCAGTAGTACGGTAGGCCATGGCTGAACCTACCTCTGTGTCATCACTCGTCGTCCATAAGTAATATAATACTATACTATCCATCCATCTACATTGTATACCTGTGGTGTTTTTTTTTTTCTTCATCCTAGTTTAGCAGTCTGCTGACAGTGTCCACCAGGTCCGTTATACAGTATATTATATATATAAGCAGCAGTACGGTAGGCCACGGCTGTACCTACCTCTGTGTCGTCAGTGCACTCGTCGTCCATAAGTAATATAATACTATACTATCCATCCATCTACATTGAATACCTGTGTTGTTGTTTTTTTCTTCATACTAGTTTAGCAGTCTGCTGACAGTGTCCACCAGGTCCGTTATACAGTATATTATATATATAAGCAACAGTACGGTAGGCCACGGCTGTACCTACCTCTGTGTCGTCACTCGTCGTCCATAAGTAATATAATACTATACTATCCATCCATCTACATTGTATACCTGTGGTGTTGTTTTTTTCTTCATACTAGTTTAGCAGTCTGCTGACAGTGTCCACCAGGTCCGTTATACAGTATATTATATATATAAGCAGCAGTACGGTAGGCCACGGCTGTACCTACCTCTGTGTCGTCACTCGTCGTCCATAAGTAATATAATACTATACTATCCATCCATCTACATTGTATACCTGTGTTGTTGTTTTTTTCTTCATACTAGTTTAGCAGTCTGCTGACAGTGTCCACCAGGTCCGTTATACAGTATATTATATATATAAGCAGCAGTACGGTAGGCCACGGCTGTACCTACCTCTGTGTCGTCACTCGTCGTCCATAAGTAATATAATACTATACTATCCATCCATCCATCTACATTGTATACCTGTGGTGTTTTTTTTTTCTTCATCCTAGTTTAGCAGTCTGCTGACAGTGTCCACCAGGTCCGTTATACAGTATATTATATATATAAGCAGCGGTACGGTAGGCCACGGCTGTACCTACCTCTGTGTCGTCACTCGTCGTCCATAAGTAATATAATACTATACTATCCACCCATCTACATTGTATACCTGTGGTGGCTTTTAGTTGTGCGCAAAATATGGAGAACAAAAATGTGGAGGTTAAAAAAATAGGGAAAGATCAAGATCCACTTCCACCTCGTGCTGAAGCTGCTGCCACTAGTCATGGCCGAGACGATGAAATGCCATCAACGTCGTCTGCCAAGGCCGATGCCCAATGTCATAGTACAGAGCATGTAAAATCCAAAACACAAAAGATCAGTAAAAAAATTACCCAAAAATCAAAATTAAAAGCGTCTGAGGAGAAGCGTAAACTTGCCAATATGCCATTTATGACACGGAGTGGCAAGGAACGGCTGAGGCCCTGGCCTATGTTCATGGCTAGTGGTTCAGCTTCACATGAGGATGGAAGCACTCATCCTCTCGCTAGAAAAAAGAAAAGACTTGCGGCAAAAGCACAGCAAAGAACTGTGCGTTCTTCGAAATCACAAATCCCAAAGGTGAGTCCAATTGTGTCGGTTGCGATGCCTGACCTTCCCAACACTGGACGGGAAGAGCTTGCGCCTTCCACCATTTGCACGCCCCCTGCAAGTGTTGAAAGGAGCACCCGCAGTCCAGTTCCTGATAGTGAAATTGAAGATGTCAGTGTTGAAGTACACCAGGATGAGGATATGGGTGTTGCTGGCGCTGGGGAGGAAATTGACAAGGAGGATTCTGATGGTGAGGTGGTTTGTTTAAGTCAGGCACCCGGGGAGACACCTGTTGTCCGTGGGAGGAATATAGCCATTGACATGCCTGGTGAAAATACCAAAAAAATCAGCTCTTCAGTGTGGAAGTATTTCAACAGAAATGCGGACAACAGGTGTCAAGCCGTGTGTTGCCTTAGTCAAGCTGTAATAAGTAGGGGTAAGGACGTTAACCACCTCGGAACATCCTCCCTTATACGTCACCTGCAGCGCATTCATAATAAGTCAGTGACAAGTTCAAAAACTTTGGGCGACAGCGGAAGCAGTCCACTGACCAGTAAATCCCTTCCTCTTGTAACCAAGCTCGCGCAAACCACACCACCAACTCCCTCAGTGTCAATTTCCTCCTTACCCAGGAAAGCCAATAGTCCTGCAGGCCATGTCACTGGCAAGTCTGACGAGTCCTCTCCTGCCTGGGATTCCTCCGATGCATCCTTGAGTGTAATGCCTTCTGCTGCTGGCGCTGCTGTTGTTGCTGCTGGGAGTCGATCGTCATCCCAGAGGGGAAGTCGGAAGACCACTTGTACTACTTCCAGTAAGCAATTGACTGTCCAACAGTCCTTTGCGAGGAAGATGAAATATCACAGCAGTCATCCTGTTGCAAAGCGGATAACTGAGGCCTTGACAACTATGTTGGTGTTAGACGTGCGTCCGGTATCCGCCGTTAGTTCACAGGGAACTAGACAATTTCTTGAGGTAGTGTGCCCCCGTTACCAAATACCATCTAGGTTCCACTTCTCTAGGCAGGCGATACCGAGAATGTACACGGACGTCAGAAAAAGACTCACCAGTGTCCTAAAAAATGCAGTTGTACCCAATGTCCACTTAACCACGGACATGTGGACAAGTGGAGCAGGGCAGACTCAAGACTACATGACTGTGACAGCCCACTGGGTAGATATATTGCCTCCCGCTGCAAGAACAGCAGCGGCGGCACCAGTAGCAGCATCTCGCAAACGTCAACTCGTTCCTAGGCAGGCTACGCTTTGTATCACCGCTTTCCAGAATACGCACACAGCTGAAAACCTCTTACGGCAACTGAGGAAGATCATCGCAGAATGGCTTACCCCAATTGGACTCTCCTGGGGATTTGTGACATCGGACAACGCCAGCAATATTGTGCGTGCATTACATCTGGGCAAATTCCAGCACGTCCCATGTTTTGCACATACCTTGAATTTGGTGGTGCAGAATTATTTAAAAAACGACAGGGGCGTGCAAGAGATGCTGTCGGTGGCCAGAAGAATTGCGGGCCACTTTCGGCGTATAGGGCACCGCGTACAGAAGACTGGAGCACCACCAAAAACACCTGAACCTGCCCTGCCATCATCTGAAGCAAGAGGTGGTAACGAGGTGGAATTCAACCCTCTATATGCTTCAGAGGATGGAGGAGCAGCAAAAGGCCATTCAAGCCTATACATCTGGCCACGATATAGGCAAAGGAGGTGGAATGCACCTGTCTCAAGCGCAGTGGAGAATGATTTCAATGTTGTGCAAGGTTCTGCAACCCTTTGAACTTGCCACACGTGAAGTCAGTTCAGACACTGCCAGCCTGAGTCAGGTCATTCCCCTCATCAGGCTTTTGCAGAAGAAGCTGGAGGCATTGAAGGAGGAGCTAAAACAGAGCGATTCCGCTAGGCATGTGGTACTTGTGGATGGAGCCCTTCATTCGCTTAACCAGGATTCACGGGTGGTCAATATGTTGAAATCAGAGCAGTACATTTTGGCCACCGTGCTCGATCCTAGATTTAAAACCTACGTTGGATCTCTCTTTCCGGCAGACACAAGTCTGCAGAGGTTCAAAGAACTGCTGGTGAGAAAATTGTCAAGTCAAGCGGAACGCGACCCGTCAACATCTCCTCCTTCACATTCTCCCGCAACTGGGGGTGCGAGGAAAAGGCTATGAATTCCGAGCCCACCCGCTGGCGGTGATGCAGGGCAGTCTGGAGCGACTGCTGATGCTGACATCTGGTCCGGACTGAAGGACCTGCCAATGATTACTGACATGTCGTCTACTGTCACTGCATATGATTCTCTCACCATTGAAAGAATGGTGGAGGATTATATGAGTGACCGCATCCAAGTAGGCACGTCAGACAGTCCGTACGTATACTGGCAGGAAAAAGAGGCAATTTGGAGGCCCTTGCAGAAACTGGCTTTATTCTACCTAAGTTGCCCTCCCTCCAGTGTGTACTCCGAAAGAGTGTTTAGTGCCGCCGCTTACCTTGTCAGCAATCGGCGTACGAGGTTACTTCCAGAAAATGTGGAGAAGATGATGTTCATTAAAATGAATTATAATCCATTCCTCCATGGAGACATTCACCAGCAGCAATTGCCTCCAGAAAGTACACGGGGATCTGAGATGGTGGATTCCAGTGGGGACGAATTAATAATCTGTGAGGAGGGGGATGTACACAGTGAAAGGGGTGATGAATCGGACGATGATGATGAGGTGGACATCTTGCCTCTGTAGAGCCAGTTTGTGCAAGGAGAGATTGCTTCTTTTTTGGTGGGGGTCCAAACCAACCAGTCATTTCAGTCACAGTCGTGTGGCAGACCCTGTCGCTGAAATGATGGGTTGGTTAAAGTGTGCATGTCCTGTTTATACAACATAAGGGTGGGTGGGAGGGCCCAAGGACAATTCCATCTTGCACCTCTTTTTTCTTTCATTTTTCTTTGCGTCATGTGCTGTTTGGGGAGTATTTTTTGGAAGGGCCATCCTGCGTGACACTGCAGTGCCACTCCTAGATGGGCCAGGTGTTTGTGTCGGCCACTAGGGTCGCTTAGCTTACTCACACAGCTACCTCATTGCGCCTCTTTTTTTCTTTGCGTCATGTGCTGTTTGGGGAGTATTTTTTGGAAGGGCCATCCTGCCTGACACTGCAGTGCCACTCCTAGATGGGCCAGGTGTTTGTGTCGGCCACTAGGGTCGCTTAGCTTACTCACACAGCTACCTCATTGCGCCTCTTTTTTTCTTTGCGTCATGTGCTGTTTGGGGAGTATTTTTTGGAAGGGCCATCCTGCCTGACACTGCAGTGCCACTCCTAGATGGGCCAGGTGTTTGTGTCGGCCACTAGGGTCGCTTAGCTTAGTCGTCACACAGCTACCTCATTGCGCCTCTTTTTTTCTTTGCGTCATGTGCTGTTTGGGGAGTATTTTTTGGAAGGGCCATCCTGCGTGACACTGCAGTGCCACTCCTAGATGGGCCAGGTGTTTGTGTCGGCCACTAGGGTCGCTTAGCTTACTCACACAGCTACCTCATTGCGCCTCTTTTTTTCTTTGCGTCATGTGCTGTTTGGGGAGTATTTTTTGGAAGGGCCATCCTGCCTGACACTGCAGTGCCACTCCTAGATGGGCCAGGTGTTTGTGTCGGCCACTAGGGTCGCTTAGCTTACTCACACAGCTACCTCATTGCGCCTCTTTTTTTCTTTGCGTCATGTGCTGTTTGGGGAGTATTTTTTGGAAGGGCCATCCTGCCTGACACTGCAGTGCCACTCCTAGATGGGCCAGGTGTTTGTGTCGGCCACTAGGGTCGCTTAGCTTACTCGTCACACAGCTACCTCATTGCGCCTCTTTTTTTCTTTGCGTCATGTGCTGTTTGGGGAGTATTTTTTGGAAGGGCCATCCTGCCTGACACTGCAGTGCCACTCCTAGATGGGCCAGGTGTTTGTGTCGGCCACTAGGGTCGCTTAGCTTAGTCGTCACACAGCTACCTCATTGCGCCTCTTTTTTTCTTTGCGTCATGTGCTGTTTGGGGAGTATTTTTTGGAAGGGCCATCCTGCGTGACACTGCAGTGCCACTCCTAGATGGGCCAGGTGTTTGTGTCGGCCACTAGGGTCGCTTAGTTTACTCACACAGCTACCTGATTGCGCCTCTTTTTTTCTTTGCGTCATGTGCTGTTTGGGGAGTATTTTTTGGAAGGGCCATCCTGCGTGAGATGGGCCAGGTGTTTGTGCCGGCCACTAGGGTCACTTAGCTTACTCACACAGCTACCTCATTGCGCCTCTTTTTTTCTTTGCGTCATGTGCTGTTTGGGGAGTATTTTTTGGAAGGGCCATCCTGCCTGACACTGCAGTGCCACTCCTAGATGGGCCAGGTGTTTGTGTCGGTCACTAGGGTCGCTTAGCTTACTCACACAGCTACCTCGTTGCGCCTCTTTTTTTCTTTGCGTCATGTGCTGTTTGGGGAGTATTTTTTGGAAGGGCCATCCTGCGTGACACTGCAGTGCCACTCCTAGATGGGCCAGGTGTTTGTGTCGGCCACTAGGGTCGCTTAGCTTACTCACACAGCTACCTCGTTGCGCCTCTTTTTTTCTTTGCGTCATGTGCTGTTTGGGGAGTATTTTTTGGAAGGGCCATCCTGCGTGACACTGCAGTGCCACTCCTAGATGGGCCAGGTGTTTGTGTCGGCCACTAGGGTCGCTTAGCTTACTCACACAGCTACCTCATTGCGCCTCTTTTTTTCTTTGCGTCATGTGCTGTTTGGGGAGTATTTTTTGGAAGGGCCATCCTGCGTGAGATGGGCCAGGTGTTTGTGCCGGCCACTAGGGTCACTTAGCTTACTCACACAGCTACCTCATTGCGCCTCTTTTTTTCTTTGCATCATGTGCTGTTTGGGGAGTATTTTTTGGAAGGGCCATCCTGCCTGACACTGCAGTGCCACTCCTAGATGGGCCAGGTGTTTGTGTCGGCCACTAGGGTCGCTTAGCTTACTCACACAGCTACCTCGTTGCGCCTCTTTTTTTCTTTGCGTCATGTGCTGTTTGGGGAGTATTTTTTGGAAGGGCCATCCTGCGTGACACTGCAGTGCCACTCCTAGATGGGCCAGGTGTTTGTGTCGGCCACTAGGGTCGCTTAGCTTACTCACACAGCTACCTCGTTGCGCCTCTTTTTTTCTTTGCGTCATGTGCTGTTTGGGGAGTATTTTTTGGAAGGGCCATCCTGCGTGACACTGCAGTGCCACTCCTAGATGGGCCAGGTGTTTGTGTCGGCCACTAGGGTCGCTTAGCTTACTCACACAGCTACCTCATTGCGCCTCTTTTTTTCTTTGTGTCATGTGCTGTTTGGGGAGTATTTTTTGGAAGTGCCATCCTGCCTGACACTGCAGTGCCACTCCTAGATGGGCCAGGTGTTTGTGTCGGCCACTTGTGTCGCTTAGCTTAGTCACACAGCTGCTACCTCGGTGCAAATTTTAGGACTAAAAATAATTAGAGATGAGCGCCTGAAATTTTTCGGGTTTTGTGTTTTGGTTTTGGGTTCGGTTCCGCGGCCGTGTTTTGGGTTCGAACGCGTTTTGGCAAAACCTCACCGAATTATTTTTGTCGGATTCGGGTGTGTTTTGGATTCGGGTGTTTTTTTCCAAAAACACTAAAAAACAGCTTAAATCATAGAATTTGGGGGTCATTTTGATCCCAAAGTATTATTAACCTCAAAAACCATAATTTACACTCATTTTCAGTCTATTCTGAATACCTCACACCTCACAATATTATTTTTAGTCCTAAAATTTGCACCGAGGTCGCTGTGTGAGTAAGATAAGCGACCCTAGTGGCCGACACAAACACCGGGCCCATCTAGGAGTGGCACTGCAGTGTCACGCAGGATGTCCCTTCCAAAAAACCCTCCCCAAACAGCACATGACGCAAAGAAAAAAAGAGGCGCAATGAGGTAGCTGTGTGAGTAAGATTAGCGACCCTAGTGGCCGACACAAACACCGGGCCCATCTAGGAGTGGCACTGCAGTGTCACGCAGGATGGCCCTTCCAAAAAACCCTCCCCAAACAGCACATGACGCAAAGAAAAAAAGAGGCGCAATGAGGTAGCTGTGTGAGTAAGATTAGCGACCCTAGTGGCCGACACAAACACCGGGCCCATCTAGGAGTGGCACTGCAGTGTCACGCAGGATGGCCCTTCCAAAAAACCCTCCCCAAACAGCACATGACGCAAAGAAAAAAAGAGGCGCAATGAGGTAGCTGACTGTGTGAGTAAGATTAGCGACCCTAGTGGCCGACACAAACACCGGGCCCATCTAGGAGTGGCACTGCAGTGTCACGCAGGATGTCCCTTCCAAAAAACCCTCCCCAAACAGCACATGACGCAAAGAAAAAAAGAGGCGCAATGAGGTAGCTGTGTGAGTAAGATTAGCGACCCTAGTGGCCGACACAAACACCGGGCCCATCTAGGAGTGGCACTGCAGTGTCACGCAGGATGTCCCTTCCAAAAAACCCTCCCCAAACAGCACATGACGCAAAGAAAAAAAGAGGCGCAATGAGGTAGCTGTGTGAGTAAGATTAGCGACCCTAGTGGCCGACACAAACACCGGGCCCATCTAGGAGTGGCACTGCAGTGTCACGCAGGATGTCCCTTCCAAAAAACCCTCCCCAATCAGCACATGATGCAAAGAAAAAGAAAAGAAAAAAGAGGTGCAAGATGGAATTATCCTTGGGCCCTCCCACCCACCCTTATGTTGTATAAACAAAACAGGACATGCACACTTTAACCAACCCATCATTTCAGTGACAGGGTCTGCCACACGACTGTGACTGATATGACGGGTTGGTTTGGACCCCCCCCAAAAAAGAAGCAATTAATCTCTCCTTGCACAAACTGGCTCTACAGAGGCAAGATGTCCACCTCATCTTCACCCTCCGATATATCACCGTGTACATCCCCCTCCTCACAGATTATCAACTCGTCCCCACTGGAATCCACCATCTCAGCTCCCTGTGTACTTTGTGGAGGCAATTGCTGCTGGTCAATGTCTCCGCGGAGGAATTGATTATAATTCATTTTAATGAACATCATCTTCTCCACATTTTCTGGATGTAACCTCGTACGCCGATTGCTGACAAGGTGAGCGGCGGCACTAAACACTCTTTCGGAGTACACACTTGTGGGAGGGCAACTTAGGTAGAATAAAGCCAGTTTGTGCAAGGGCCTCCAAATTGCCTCTTTTTCCTGCCAGTATAAGTACGGACTGTGTGACGTGCCTACTTGGATGCGGTCACTCATATAATCCTCCACCATTCTATCAATGTTGAGAGAATCATATGCAGTGACAGTAGACGACATGTCCGTAATCGTTGTCAGGTCCTTCAGTCCGGACCAGATGTCAGCATCAGCAGTCGCTCCAGACTGCCCTGCATCACCGCCAGCGGGTGGGCTCGGAATTCTGAGCCTTTTCCTCGCACCCCCAGTTGCGGGAGAATGTGAAGGAGGAGATGTTGACAGGTCGCGTTCCGCTTGACTTGACAATTTTGTCACCAGCAGGTCTTTCAACCCCAGCAGACCTGTGTCTGCCGGAAAGAGAGATCCAAGGTAGGCTTTAAATCTAGGATCGAGCACGGTGGCCAAAATGTAGTGCTCTGATTTCAACAGATTGACCACCCGTGAATCCTTGTTAAGCGAATTAAGGGCTGCATCCACAAGTCCCACATGCCTAGCGGAATCGCTCCGTGTTAGCTCCTTCTTCAATGCCTCCAGCTTCTTCTGCAAAAGCCTGATGAGGGGAATGACCTGACTCAGGCTGGCAGTGTCTGAACTGACTTCACGTGTGGCAAGTTCAAAGGGCATCAGAACCTTGCACAACGTTGAAATCATTCTCCACTGCACTTGAGACAGGTGCATTCCATCTCCTATATCGTGCTCAATTGTATAGGCTTGAATGGCCTTTTGCTGCTCCTCCAACCTCTGAAGCATATAGAGGGTTGAATTCCACCTCGTTACCACTTCTTGCTTCAGATGATGGCAGGGCAGGTTCAGTAGTTTTTGGTGGTGCTCCAGTCTTCTGTACGTGGTGCCTGTACGCCGAAAGTGTCCCGCAATTTTTCTGGCCACCGACAGCATCTCTTGCACGCCCCTGTCGTTTTTTAAAAAATTCTGCACCACCAAATTCAAGGTATGTGCAAAACATGGGACGTGCTGGAATTTGCCCATATTTAATGCACACACAATATTGCTGGCGTTGTCCGATGCCACAAATCCACAGGAGAGTCCAATTGGGGTAAGCCATTCCGCGATGATCTTCCTCAGTTGCCGTAAGAGGTTTTCAGCTGTGTGCGTATTCTGGAAAGCGGTGATACAAAGCGTAGCCTGCCTAGGAAAGAGTTGGCGTTTGCGAGATGCTGCTACTGGTGCCGCCGCTGCTGTTCTTGCGGCGGGAGTCCATACATCTACCCAGTGGGCTGTCACAGTCATATAGTCCTGACCCTGCCCTGCTCCACTTGTCCACATGTCCGTGGTTAAGTGGACATTGGGTACAACTGCATTTTTTAGGACACTGGTGAGTCTTTTTCTGACGTCCGTGTACATTCTCGGTATCGCCTGCCTAGAGAAGTGGAACCTAGATGGTATTTGGTAACGGGGGCACACTGCCTCAATAAATTGTCTAGTTCCCTGTGAACTAACGGCGGATACCGGATGCACGTCTAACACCAACATAGTTGTCAAGGACTCAGTTATCCGCTTTGCAGTAGGATGACTGCTGTGATATTTCATCTTCCTCGCAAAGGACTGTTGAACAGTCAATTGCTTACTGGAAGTAGTACAAGTGGGCTTACGACTTCCCCTCTGGGATGACCATCGACTCCCAGCGGCAACAACAGCAGCGCCAGCAGCAGTAGGCGTTACACGCAAGGATGCATCGGAGGAATCCCAGGCAGGAGAGGACTCGTCAGACTTGCCAGTGACATGGCCTGCAGGACTATTGGCATTCCTGGGGAAGGAGGAAATTGACACTGAGGGAGTTGGTGGGGTGGTTTGCGTGAGCTTGGTTACAAGAGGAAGGGATTTACTGGTCAGTGGACTGCTTCCGCTGTCACCCAAAGTTTTTGAACTTGTCACTGACTTATTATGAATGCGCTGCAGGTGACGTATAAGGGAGGATGTTCCGAGGTGGTTAACGTCCTTACCCCTACTTATTACAGCTTGACAAAGGGAACACACGGCTTGACACCTGTTGTCCGCATTTCTGGTGAAATACCTCCACACCGAAGAGCTGATTTTTTTGGTATTTTCACCTGGCATGTCAACGGCCATATTCCTCCCACGGACAACAGGTGTCTCCCCGGGTGCCTGACTTAAACAAACCACCTCACCATCAGAATCCTTCTGGTCAATTTCCTCCCCAGCGCCAGCAACACCCATATCCTCCTCATCCTGGTGTACTTCAACACTGACATCTTCAATCTGACTATCAGGAACTGGACTGCGGGTGCTCCTTCCAGCACTTGCAGGGGGCATGCAAATAGTGGAAGGCGCATGCTCTTCACGTCCAGTGTTGGGAAGGTCAGGCATCGCAACCGACACAATTGGACTCTCCTTGTGGATTTGGGATTTCAAAGAACGCACAGTTCTTTGCGGTGCTTTTGCCAGCTTGAGTCTTTTCAGTTTTCTAGCGAGAGGCTGAGTGCTTCCATCCTCATGTGAAGCTGAACCACTAGCCATGAACATAGGCCAGGGCCTCAGCCGTTCCTTGCCACTCCGTGTGGTAAATGGCATATTGGCAAGTTTACGCTTCTCCGACGACAATTTTATTTTAGGTTTTGGAGTCCTTTTTTTTCTGATATTTGGTGTTTTGGATTTGACATGCTCTGTACTATGACATTGGGCATCGGCCTTGGCAGACGACGTTGCTGGCATTTCATCGTCTCGGCCATGACTAGTGGCAGCAGCTTCAGCACGAGGTGGAAGTGGATCTTGATCTTTCCCTAATTTTGGAACCTCAACTTTTTTGTTCTCCATATTTTATAGGCAGAACTAAAAGGCACCTCAGGTAAACAATGGAGATGGATGGATTGGATACTAGTATACAATTATGGACGGACTGCCACGGTTAGGTGGTATAAAAAAACCACGGTTAGGTGGTATATATTGTAATACAATTATGGATGGACGGACTGCCTGCCGAGTGCCGACACAGAGGTAGCCACAGCCGTGAACTACCGCACTGTACACTGGTTGATAAAGAGATAGTAGTATACTCGTAACAACTAGTATGACTGACTATGACGGTATAAAGAATGAAAAAAAAACCACGGTTAGGTGGTATATATTGTAATACAATTATGGATGGACGGACTGCCTGCCGAGTTCCGACACAGAGGTAGCCACAGCCGTGAACTACCGCACTGTACACTGGTTGATAAAGAGATAGTAGTATACTCGTAACAACTAGTATGACTGACTATGACGGTATAAAGAATGAAAAAAAAACCACGGTTAGGTGGTATATATTATAATACAATTATGGATGGACGGACTGCCTGCCGACTGCCGACACAGAGGTAGCCACAGCCGTGAACTACCGCACTGTACACTGGTTGATAAAGAGATAGTAGTATACTCGTAACAACTAGTATGACACTATGACGGTATAAAGAATGAAAAAAAAACCACGGTTAGGTGGTATATATTATAATAATACAATTATGGATGGACGGACTGCCTGCCGAGTTCCGACACAGAGGTAGCCACAGCCGTGAACTACCGCACTGTACACTGGTTGATAAAGAGATAGTAGTATACTCGTAACAACTAGTATGACTGACTATGACGGTATAAAGAATGAAAAAAAAACCACGGTTAGGTGGTATATATTGTAATACAATTATGGATGGACGGACTGCCTGCCGAGTTCCGACACAGAGGTAGCCACAGCCGTGAACTACCGCACTGTACACTGGTTGATAAAGAGATAGTAGTATACTCGTAACAACTAGTATGACTGACTATGACGGTATAAAGAATGAAAAAAAAAAACCACGGTTAGGTGGTATATATTATAATACAATTATGGATGGACGGACTGCCTGCCGACTGCCGACACAGAGGTAGCCACAGCCGTGAACTACCGCACTGTACACTGGTTGATAAAGAGATAGTAGTATACTCGTAACAACTAGTATGACACTATGACGGTATAAAGAATGAAAAAAAAACCACGGTTAGGTGGTATATATTATAATACAATTATGGATGGACGGACTGCCTGCCGAGTGCCGACACAGAGGTAGCCACAGCCGTGAACTACCGCACTGTACACTGGTTGATAAAGAGATAGTAGTATACTCGTAACAACTAGTATGACTGACTATGACGGTATAAAGAATGAAAAAAAAACCACGGTTAGGTGGTATATATTATAATACAATTATGGATGGACGGACTGCCTGCCGACTGCCGACACAGAGGTAGCCACAGCCGTGAACTACCGCACTGTACACTGGTTGATAAAGAGATAGTAGTATACTCGTAACAACTAGTATGACACTATGACGGTATAAAGAATGAAAAAAAAACCACGGTTAGGTGGTATATATTATAATACAATTATGGATGGACGGACTGCCTGCCGACTGCCGACACAGAGGTAGCCACAGCCGTGAACTACCGCACTGTACACTGGTTGATAAAGAGATAGTAGTATACTCGTAACAACTAGTATGACACTATGACGGTATAAAGAATGAAAAAAAAACCACGGTTAGGTGGTATATATTATAATACAATTATGGATGGACGGACTGCCTGCCGACTGCCGACACAGAGGTAGCCACAGCCGTGAACTACCGCACTGTACTGTGTCTGCTGCTAATATAGACTGGTTGATAAAGAGATAGTATACAACAATATACTACTATACTGGTGGTCAGGCACTGGTCACCACTAGTCACACTGGCAGTGGCACTCCTGCAGCAAAAGTGTGCACTGTTTAATTTTAAATTAATATAATATTATGTACTCCTGGCTCCTGCTATAACAACCTGCAGTGCTCCCCAGTCTCCCCCACAATTATTATAAGCTTTTATACATTGATGTGCAGCACACTGGGCTGAGCTGAGTGCACACAGACTGAGTCACACTGTGTGACTGCTGTGTATCGTTTTTTTCAGGCAGAGAACGGATATAGCAGAGAACGGATATATTAAATAAAAGTTAACTTAACAACAACTGCACTGGTCACTGTGGTAAACTCTGTCTGCACAATCTCTCTCTCTCTCTCTCTCTCCTAATCTATTCTAATGGAGAGGACGCCAGCCACGTCCTCTCCCTATCAATCTCAATGCACGTGTGAAAATGGCGGCGACGCGTGGCTCCTTATATAGAATCCGAGTCTCGCGAGAATCCGACAGCGTCATGATGACGTTCGGGCGCGCTCGGGTTAACCGAGCAAGGCGGGAAGATCCGAGTCGCTTGGACCCGTGAAAAAAAAAGTGAAGTTCGTGCGGGTTCGGATTCAAAGAAACCGAACCCGCTCATCTCTAAAAATAATATTGTCAGGTGTGAGGTGTTCAGAATAGACTGGAAATGAGTGTAAATTATGGTTATTGAGGTTTATAATACTATGGGATCAAAATGACCCCCAAATTCAATGATTTAAGCTGTTTTTTAGGGTTTTTTGAAAAAAAACACCCGAATCCAAAACACACCCGAATCCGACAAAAAAAATTCGGTGAGGTTTTGCCAAAACGCGTTCGAACCCAAAACACGGCCGCGGAACCGAACCCAAAACCAAAACCCAAAACCAGAAAAATTTCCGGTGCACATCACTAAATTAAATATATTAAAAAATTATTTTAAAGTGATTTGTGGTCAAATTCTGGAAGATATCATTGGGTTCAGCGCCCTTAGACACCACCCCTTTCTCTGCATTTGTACTTCTGTACTCCGTCTAACAGGGAGTACGTCTTGAGATTGAGCTCTTCATTTAGCGCTATTGTTAGATCTACCCCACTTTCCATATATATATATATATATAGTTTCTCATTTAAGTATTTCAGTTCTCCTGCTCTTCTGCTGCAAAGTAACATGAGGGTGCACCTATATGAATTAATGACTATGACAAGGATTTTAATAATATTCCATAAACATCAGAACATAAGACAGAGATACTAGTTGTAGAGCATTAAAAAAATAAGAGGACATGACTGTAGATATTCTGAACAGCCTTGCAGCCACCAGTCAGCATGAGGAATTCTATCTGATAAAAGGTTAAGCTACGTTTACATGGCTTCTTTGCAGATTTCGCTTATAAATTGTGCAACACGCATCAAGAACAAGTACAGTCTGAATTTGCTGTTCAGTCAATGAAGCATGAAACAAGAGTTATCTATTTAGCCATGACCAAATTGCTCACTCTTCTCTCTAATGTATTATGGAATAAACTCAGGGTAAAAGTATTATAGAGAGCAAAACATACTGTATGTCTTTTATGATTTAGGGTTATCTGATTTTACTTAGAGGATCTGTACGTTTTGGGCTGACCACTTTTGTCTTGTTTTAGGTGCAAAATACTCTGCTCCTAAAATATGCTGCATTACTCGTCTGAACATACACTAAATGCAAAACATAATTTTTAAATTCAATTAGAAAACACTGCAGGTTTTTATTGTTTAAGATGACACCAGGAAGAAAAAACATATTTTGATTTGCAATTTATTTTTCATATAACTGGAACTTGTCAAAACAAATGTTTTCTCTGGGTGCAGAGGCCTCTAACACAGGTTAATTTTAATGGCACCCTAAAATGACGTTATAATTTTTAAAGCATAGTGAACACATAAAAAAACACAATGCTCCATGTAATAAATTATAATGCACAGTTGCTTACCCTCCCACATTTTGCAGGAGACTCCCTGAAATAGTAGCACTCTCCCGGACTCCCTGGGGTATATTTACTAAGAATCGTAATTGTCGGAATTTGGTTGAAGTTTAAACACGAATGACATCGGGAGTGATAATTTGCAACTTTTTGTTTTTTTTTATGCCTCATTTACTATGCTGTCGTATTCTGCATTCTCGCGTTTTCCGATGTCAATGTCATTCGTAATTTCGGCCAGTGTTTTACGGGAGTGATTAGTAAAACACTGCCGAACTTAACACAATGAATCCCGGCCGGATCTGTGAGATCCGTGCAGGGCTTCATTGTGTACCTTAAAAAAAGTGTTTAAAGAGTTAAAAATCAGAAAAAAAAATGCTTGGGGTCCCTCCTCCTAAGCATAACCAGCCTCGGGCTCTTTGAGCCGGTCCTGGTTGTAAAAATACGGGGAAAAAATTGACTGGGGATCCCCCATATTTTAACAACCAGCACCGGGCTCTGCGCCTGGTCCTGGTACCAAAAATACGGGGGACAAAAAGCATAGGGGTCCCCCGTATTTTTACCACCAGCACCGGGCTCCACTAGTCAGCGAGATAATGCCACAGCCGGGGGACACTTTTATATTGGTCCCTGCGGCCCTGGCATTAAATCACCAACTAGTCACCCCTGGCCGGGGTACCCTGGAGGAGTGGGGACCCCTTAAATCAAGGGGTCCCCCCTCCAGCCACCCAAGGGCCAGGGGTGAAGCCCGAGGCTGTCCCCCCGATCCAAGGGTGGCGGATGGGGGGCTGATAGCCTTATGTGTAAAAATAAGAATATTGTTTTTTGTAGCAGTACTACAAGTCCCAGCAAGTCTCCCCCGCAAGCTGGTACTTGGAGAACCACAAGTACCAGCATGCGGGGGGGAAAGAGGGCCTGCTGGTACCTGTAGTTCTACTACAATAAATAAATAAATAAAAACAATACACACACACACACCGTGATAGTATAACTTTATTACATACATGCACACCTACATAGACACATACTTACCTATGTTGACATGAAGAGTCGGTCCCCTTCTCCACATAGAATCCACGGGGTACCTGTAAATAAAATGAAACTCACAACAATCCTGTGTAGATCGGTCCTCTTCTGTTTGTAATCCACGTACTTGGCAAACTAAAAAAATGAAAAACCCGGACCATGCACTGAAAGGGGTCCCATGTTTACACATGGGACCCCTTTCCCCGACTGGCGGGACCCCCCGTGACTGCTGTCAAAGAGGGTCCCTTCAGCCAATCAGGGAGCGCCACATCATGGCACTCTCCTGATTGGCTGTGCACGCCTGAGCTGTCAGTCAGGCTGCACACTGTAGAGATACAATGTAGCGCATAGGCGCTCCATTGTATCCAATGGTGGGAACTTTGCTGTCTGCGATAGACCGCGAGGTTAAGTGGGGCCAACCACAAGAGCAGCCTATGCGCTACATTGTATCTCTACAGTGCGCAGCCTGACTGTGTATCAGCGCAGACGTGTACTACTACATCTGAGAGGCGTGTCATAAAAATGACTCACATCCAATGTAAATGAGCCCCAATGTTAGTAAGATCTACTGTACTTGTTGAAGAAAAGATACTGATATTCTTTAGGGTTTGTTCATGTATTGTGTTTTACAAGAGGTTCCATATACTGTAGGTGTTGCTTTCACAATCTCCCTGAAATGCTTTTTCAAAAGTAGTCAAGTATGTTATAATGGCACCCTAAAATTACATTATATATTTTTTTCACAGAGTGTCTGACCCTCTCCCTCTGATCTCCTGTGTGCAAAATGAATGCTCTAGTGCTCCAAATGGCATTTTTGTTTTTTATTACATAAGTGCCTCAAGGTGCAGCACACCCTCTCCCTCCGGTATCCTGTTTGAAATAGCACCTGATCAATGTGTATAAGGGGCTCTACCTGGCGCAAAGTGTATAAGAAGCTCTACCTGGCGCATCGTGTAAAAGGCTCTCTACCTGGCACAATGTGTATAAGGGCCTCTACCTGATTCAATGTGTATAAAGGGCTCTACCTGGCACAACGAGTATAAGGGGCTCTACCTGGCGCAAAGTGTATAAGAGGTTCTACCTGGTGCAACATGTGTAAGGGGCTCTACCTGGTGCAACACGTGTAAGGGAATCTACCTGGTGTAACGTGTGAAAGGGGCTCTACATGGCATAACATATGTAAGGGGCACTACCTGGTGCAAACTGTGTACTGGGCTCTACCTGGTGCAACGTGTATAAGAGGCTTTACCTGGCACAATATGCATAAGGGACTCTATCTGGCATAATGTATATAAGGGGCTCTCTTCCAGGTGCAATGTGTATAAGGGGCTCTACCTGGCATAACATGTGTAAGGGGCTTTACCTGGTGCAAACTGTGTATGAGCTCTACCTGGTGCAACGTGTATAAGAGGATTTACCTGGCACAATATGCATAAGGGGCTCTATCTGGCATAATGTGTATAAGGGGCTCTACCTGCCGCAACATGTATAAGGGGCTCTACCTGCCGCAACATGTATAAGGGGCTCTACCTGGCCAAAAATGTTTAAAGGGATCTACCTGGCGTAACATGTTTAAGGTGCTCTACCTGGTATAACGTGTGTAAGAGGCTCTACATGGCGTTTCGTGTGTAAGAGGCTCTTCCTGGCATAATGTGTATAAAAGGGGCTCTACCTAGCGTAATGTGTATAAGGGGCTCTGCTGTACTGTGGTGTAATGGGTGTAAGAGGCGTGTAAGCGTCTAACATGGCATAATATGTATAAGGTGTACTATTGTGTGGTGTCATGTGACTGACGGACACTACTGTGTGGTGTAATGTGACTGACGGACACTACTGTGCAGTGTAATGTGACTGACGGACACTACTGTGCAGTGTAATGTGACTGACGGACACTACTGTGTGGTGTAATGTGACTGACGGACACTACTGTGCAGTGTAATGTGACTGACGGACACTACTGTGCAGTGTAATGTGACTGACGGACACTACTGTGTGGTGTAATGTGAATTCTGTGGATACGCCCCTATATTTTTGTTGTGTGCCTCTGGTGCACACTGTCCCTGTTTTGAATGGTGGGGGGTGGACACCAAAGGAAACGCTCACCCTGGGCGCTACAAGGTCTAGAACCGACCCTGCTGGGAGTGGCAATCATTGGTGATCGCACTTTGCTGGGCTTGTGATCGCAGGCCCAGCAACGTGCGATCGCCATCGATTGGCAGGATCTGTTCTTTTGTGGGAGGTTACATGGTGTTTGTGGGTAGTGGCCGGGACATTTTCGGAGTGTGCATCTGATGTCAGCTGCGATTAAAAACATTGCGCCACTGCAACCGCGTATATCCTGCGTATGCATGGGTCAACCGGAATTGTCGATGGTACTCAATTTCTGCGTATGCATCACAATTATGCAATTGCAAATGCATTGGTGGGCGTCTTTTACCTTTCTGGTCGTCTCTTCGAATGCATTTTATTCAGAAAATCCACATTTTTGTCTCAATTGCAATACAAGCTGAATGTGGGGCCTAATTCAGACCTGATCGGTTCTGGGTGTTTTCGCACAGCAGCCGATCAGGTCTGAATTGCGCTTGCGCCGCTGTGCGCCAGCGCATGTCAGACAGTCGACGGCCATCTCAGCCCTGCGATCGCCTCTGCCTGATTGACAGGCAGAGGCAGTCGCTGGGCTGGAGGGGGGCGGGCCGGTGGCGTTTGGCCGCGGTTTAGGGGGCGTGGTATGGGCAATGCAGGGCCACGTGGCTGCGTGATGTCACAAGCAGCCGCTGCGACCCTCACAGCGGCGAGTAGCTCCCTGCCAGCGTGCAGAAGCTGCACTGGTAGGGAGCCACTCCTAAAGTACAAAAGTGCTTCTGTACTTGTGTGGGGAGGGGGGGGGGGTGTAGGGCCTGACATGCGGGGTGGACTAGCCCTCTGCCGGGCGTCCCCCCGCATGCCTGTGTGACTGATCGTGGATGTGCTAAATTTAGCACATCTACGATCAGGTCTGAATTAGGCCCGTGGTCCTCAGCCTTCTACCCATCCCTCACTCCCTGTCCCCATTCTGCAGTAGTGCCAGAAAGAGAAGCCCCACCCTTAACATCCCCCCCCCCCCCCCCCCAAAAAAAAAGTCACATTTCAGCAGCACAATAGGATGCATGATGGCTCACTTGTTTCAGGTATGCTACTAACTTGGAAACGTGCAGGCTATGAAATATATTAATGTATAACACTGAGATTAAATTCCCAATGATCTGCAACCCTGTCTCTCTGCAGCCATTCTGCCTTGATTAGTTTACACTAAACTATACAGCGTTGCATGTCACGTCGCCCATAAAGCCTTGTCATTCGTGCAGCTGAGAAGCACCGACAGCACACAAGCCACTTCACAATTATAGATTCTCGGTACGCACAGCAGTGAGCGTAGCATCCTCAAAGGAAATTAAAGCATATGGATGAAAGCTTGGGAACACTGAGCCCTAGGGTGCCTTTAGCCAGTGCACTTGAAATCCAGAGTCTGTCCTGTCCTATCACCCAGCAGCAATAGAACGATCATTCCCTGCGGGTCCGGCATTCTGCCAGCAGCAGGTGTTGGCCTCTCCCCTGAGATACTGGCAGCAGGCAGGAGAACTGATGTGTGCCCAAGACAAGATGTTTCAAATCTGCTCTCATTGCCACATCTAGCATCTGCGACGGCGCTGTGAGTCACCCTCCTGTAACCACTAAAACCAGTTGCCTTCCTTTTCCGTGATAATGAAACAAAACGTCGCATCAAATTGAGCCGGGTTTCATGAGGCAAAGAAAAATAACCACAAGAAGACATTGCAGGGACCATATGTTATCAGCTGGCTTGTCCATAAAATTAATAGGATTGTTGTAATTACAGGAAGGTTGGAAGCTGAGCTGCATCTCCTTAATGGCACTCATTTTGCCCTCGTTACGAAAGCGCGGTGAGCGGGACACTCATTGGACGAACGAGCGACCGTGACCGGCAACCGCAAAACATGTGTGCTATGAATTTAGGTCATTCGAAACTGACGTACATGTCTGGTTAATGTATGTTTAGAAAAAGCAGATCTTTACTGTGCCGTGATTGGTGGCTTCGTTTAAAGGTGGTCATTCCGAGTTGATCGCTAGCTGCATTTGTTCGCAGCGCAGCGATCAGGCTAACAATCGGCAGTTCTGCGCATGCGTATGCGGCGCAAGCGCGACGTACGGGCACAACGAACGATGCAGTTTTGCACAGGGTCTAGCGATGCATTTCAGTCGCACTGGTGGCCGCAGAGTGATTGACATGAAGTGGGCGTTTCTGGGTGGCAACTGACCGTTTTCAGGGAGTGTTTGGAAAAATGCAGGCGTGCCAGGGAAAACGCAGGAAAATGTGAAATTGCAAATCGTAGCATGTAAGTTATTCCTCTTTACACAAGCAGTCAGCTCATTAGCCATGTAATCCAACATTCCTCACAGTGGGGCAGATGTATTAACCTGGAGACGGCATAAGGAAGTGATAAACCAGTGATAAGTGCGAGGTGATAAACGCACCAGCCAATCAGCTCCTAACTGCTAATTTACATATTGGAGCTGATTGGCTGGTGCGTTTATTACCTTGCACTTATCACTGGTTTATCACTTCCTTATGCCGTCTCCAGGATAATACATCTGCCCCACTGTGAGGAATGTTGGATTACATGGCTAATGAGCTGACTGCTTGTGTAAAGAGGAATAACTTACATGCTACGATTTGCAATTTCACATTTTTGTCCTGAATCGGATAACTTGGTCGTTTATTACAGGTTTCTGAAATCCGGATCTCAAATTACCCCAAAAACTTTTATTTTGGGGATTTCCCTCTCATGGGTCACGTTGGATAATTGCCAAATAAAATATATTTATTTACCTGTTCATGTTTAAAGAGCACTGCAGAAGACATGGGGCCTGGTTCAGACCACGCAATGCAGATGTTTAAGGAATTGAGCAATTTTATTGCTACTGCGCATGCTTGAAAAAACATAATAGTTTAAGACGCAGGCGTTATACAGAGTGTACACTCAAAAGCACTGTTGCTACGGATACACGTTTATCGGTAATGTCTTGGAAAAGTGCTGCGTGTTCCAGGGAGGTGACTGAACAGACGCATGGAGATAATTGGGACGCAGGCATGTCGGTGAAGTGTCTGTGCACAGATAGTCATTCACTTTGGAGGTCATAGCTTTGATGGTGTGACCAATGGTGGCATCTAAAGACACACCAGTCGGTGTAAAAGTGTCTACGGATGCTGAAAGTGGATGTCTCAGGCCACCCACGGTGTCATGCCCCAGTGACTGATTCTGGCTCACTCAGTCCTACAATTTCAGCTTTGTGCTGGGAGCTGTCATGGTGGCATTCTCAAGATACTCAGAGTAAAATACATTTCTATGAAAACAGATATGCTTTGCAATAATCTATTTTTTTATTAAAAATTATATTTGCAATGTGTACAAAATAAGGATGTTATCGCACAACTATAGTGTACATTGGCCCTCATTCCGAGTTGTTCGCTCGCTAGCTGCTTTTAGCAGCATTGCACACGCTAAGCCACCGCCCTCTGGGAGTGTATTTTAGCTTAGCAGAATTGCGAACGAAAGATTCGCAAAATTGCGAATAGAAAATTCTTAGCAGTTTCTGAGTAGCTCGACACTTACTCTGCCAATGCGATCAGTTCAGTCAGTTTCGTTCCTGGTTTGACGTCACAAACACACCCAGCGTTCGCCCAGGCACTCCCCCGTTTCTCCAGCCACTCCCGCGTTTTTCCCAGAAACGGCAGCGTTTTTTCACACACACCCATATAACGGCCAGTTTCCGCCCAGAAACACCCACTTCCTGTCAATCACACTCCGATCACCAGAACGAAGAAAAATCCTCGTAATGCCGTGAGTAAAATACCTAATTTTTGAGTAAAATAACTAAGCGCATGCGCTCTGCGAACATTGCGCATGCGCAGTAAGCGACTAATCGCAATATAGCGAAATTCGGCAACGAGCGAACAACTCGGAATGAGGGCCATTGATGCTTATAGGGTATTTTATCCAGGACTAGGAATGTGGAACAGACTTTCAGAGAATTATGGCAGCATCGGTAAGCAACGTCTAAATGATTATCAGGGTTGTTTTCACATGTAGAATAAGGCTAGACAATAAACAGCCTCCAACATAAATTAATTTCAGTATTTATTCTTATTAATCAGCGCTCTCTAGAGTTAGTGCACATCATCAGCCAACGCGCACAGGTGCTCTTCATTGAAGTTGCTCCAATCAAACTTTGAATATAAAAGGAAAGTAAACTAGTAACCTAGAAATTTTTATCAATATTATAAAAAGATAGATATTCACTGATCAGTGCTCAAGATTAGAACATCGGATTTAAAAAGGTATGTGTTACATAGCTTGTAAAAGATAAATAAGGTTCCAAGATAACTTCCTTGAACTCAGATAGATTTAAAGGTCCTTTGAGAGTCTCCATAACATGTTAAAACCTGATACTTTCCCTGAAAATTAGGTATAATTGCATATAGTTTAATATTTAGGGCAGGAGGTACAAAGAGTGTGGATTATATTCCGCCACATATCGCAATCACACTAATCGCATATGTACTAATATATTCGATTAGTATCGCAAAGGACATCTCTTCAGAAAATCAGAAAAGAGCTTCTCTTTGCGAAGACGCCGCCGCCGGGTGAGAGGGTGTCCACGGGTGATCAGACACAAACTGCGCATGCGTATACACCGCAATGCACAGGCACGTCGCACGGATACACGAAGCGCTCGGCAGGCGCCCAGCATCCTCTACGGACTACGAGAAAAGGATTTACCGGTAGGTACTGTAATTAAAATCCTATTTTCTCTTACATCCTAGAGGATGCTGGGGTCCACATTAGTACCATGGGGATGTACCAAAGTTCCCAGAACGGGAGGGAGAGCGCGGAGGCTCCTGCAGAACTGATTGACCAAACTTCAGGTCCTCAGAGGCCAAAGTATCGAACTTGTAGAACCTTGCAAACGTGTTCGACCCCGACCAAGTAGCCGCTCGGCAAAGTTGTAAAGCCGAGGCCGCCCAGGAAGAACCCACCTTACAAGTAGAGTGGGCCTTAACAGATGTGGGACACGGCAATCCTGCCGTAGAATACGCATGCTGGATAGTGAACCTGATCCAGCGAGAGATCGTCTGCTTGGAAGCAGGACACTCAAGTTTCTTGGGATCATACAGGACAAACAGAGAGTCCGATTTTCTGTGACGAGCAGTCCTCTTCACATAGATTTTCAGAGCCCTTACAAAATCCAAGGACTTTGATGAAACTGAGGAGTCAGTAGCAACTGGCACAATAGGTTGGTTGATATGAAATGCCGTCACAACCTTCGGAAGGAACTGCTGACGTGTCCGAAGCTCAGCTCTATCTTCATTGAAGATCAAGTATGGGCTCTTACATGACAAAGCCCCCAACTCCGATACACGTCTAGCAGAAGCTAAGGCCAACAAAGTGACAGCCTTCCACGTGAGAAACTTGACCTCAGCCTTCTGTAGAGGCTCAGACCAGTCCGACTGGAGGAACTGCAACACCACATTAAGATCCCAGGGCGCCGTAGGCGGTACAAAGGGAGGTTGGATGTGCAGAACACCCTTCAAAAAAGTCTGAACTTCAGGGAGGGCAGCCAACTGTTTCTGGAAAAAAATGGATAAGGACGAAATCTGGACCTTTACGGAACCTAATCTCAGGCCCATATCCACACCTGCTTGGAGGAAGAGGAGAAACCATCCAAGTTGAAACTTCTTGGATTCACACGAGACACATACTTTTTCCAAATGCGATGGTAATGCTTTGACGTTACTCCTTTCCTAGCCTGTATCAGGGTAGGAATAACCTTGTTTGGAATGCCCTTCCGAGCTAATATCTGGCATTCAACCTCCATGCCGTCAAATGTAGCCGCGGTAAGTATTGATAAGCAAATGGCCCCTGCTGCAACAATTCCTCCTGAAGAGGAAGAGAACTCGGCTCTTCTAGCAGCAGATCCAGAAGATCCGCATACCAAGTCCTTCTTTGCCAGTCTTGAGCAATGAGGATTGCCTGAACTCTTGTTCTACTTATGAGTTTTAGAACTCTAGGAATGAGTGGAAGTGGAGAAAACACGTACACCGACTGGAACACCCATGGAGTCACTAGGGCGTCCACCGCCACTGCTTGCGGGTCCCTTGACTGGAACAATATCGCCGAAGCTTCTTGTTGAGACGAGAGGCCATCATGTCTATTTTGGGTACGCCCCAAAGTTCTGTTACCTCCTTGAACACCTCCAGATGGAGACCCCACTCTCCTGGATGGAGATTGTGTATGCTGAGGAAGTCCGCTTCCCAGTTGCCTACTCCCGGAATGAAGATTGCCGACAGCGCCAACGCGTGTTTTTCCGCCCAGAGGGTGATTCTATTTACCTCTGACATTGCAGCTCTGCTCTTCGTTCTGCCCTGTCGGCTTATGTAAGCCACTGTCGTTACATTGTCTGACTGCACTTGAATGGCCCGATTTCTCAGAAGATGGGCTGTTTGGAGAAGACCGTTGTAGATGGCTCTTAGTTCCAGAATGTTTATCGGTAGGCCGGCTACCAGACTTGACCACCTTCCTTGGAAGGTTTCCCCTTGAGTGACTGCACCCCAGCCCCGGACACTTGCATCTGTGGTTAGAAGGATCCAGTCCTGAATCCCAAACCTGCGGCCCTCCAGAAGGTGAGGTAATTGCAGCCACCATAGGAGTGAGATCCTGGCGTTTGGCGACAGACATACTCTCTGGTGCATGTGTAGATGAGATCCCGACCACTTGTCCAGGAGATCCAGTTGGAAGGACCGAGCATGAAATCTCCCATACTTCAGAGCCTCATAAGAGGCCACCATCTTCCTCAGAAGGCGAATGCACCGATGAAAGGACATCCCGGACCGTTATTTGTATCACCAACTCTTTTTCCTCTGGAAGAAACACCCTCTGCACTTCCCTGTCGAGGATCATTCCCAGAAATGACAAACCTTCTGGTTGGTTCCAAATGTGATTTTGGAAGATTCAGGATCCAACCATGCTCCCTGAGAAGCTGGGTCTTGAGAGCTATGGACTGTAACAGCTTCTCCTTGGATGATGCCTTTATCAGCAGATTGTCCAGATATGGAATTATGTCTGCGGAGGAGAACCATCATTTCTGCCATCACCTTGGTGAATACCCTCGGTGCTGTGGAGACGCCGAATGGCAGGGGTCTGGAATTGAAAATGACAGTCCAACAGTGCGAATTGGAGAGAAGCTTGATGCGGCTGCCAAATCGGAATGTGGAGGTAAGCATCCTTGATATCCAAGGATACCAGGAATTCCTCCTCCTCCAGACCTGATATCACCGCCCTTAGAGACTCCATTTTGAACTTGAACTCCCTCAAAAAGGGGCTTAGTGATTTTAAGTTCAGAATGGGCCTGACCGAACCATCTGGTTTTGGTACCACGAAACGGTTCGAATAGTAACCTTTGTTTTGCATCTGGGAAGGAACTGGTACAATAACCTGTGCCTCCACCAACTTCTGGATGGCTGAAGAACTGGTGAGGAGGGAGACCTTGAAATTCCAGCCGGTACCCCTGGGACAGAATATCTTGCACCCAGGGATCCAGGCCAGACGACACCCAGACGTGACTGAAATACCCGAGTCTCGCCCCCTCCGGCCCCACCTCCAGGCCGCGCGGTCCACCGTCATGCTGAGGGCTTTGGCGTATCTGAAGCAGGCTTCTGTTCCTGGGAACCCGCAGCAGCAGGTTTCTTGGATTTTGGTCGACCTCCTCTAAAGAAGGTGTTGGACGGTTTGGCCTTTCTTGTTTTAGCAACCCTAAAGGACTGTGATGCAGCTGAAGAAAAAGGATTCTTCGTAGCAGGTGCAGCTGAGGGAAGATAAGGTGACTTACCCGTTGTAGCCGTGGAGATCCACGCATCCAATGCTTCCCCAAAGAGAGCCTGACCTGTGTAGGGTAGGGTCTCCACACCTCTCCTGGATTCCGCATCGGCAGACTACTGGCGCAGCCAAAGATTCCTACGAGCTGAGACAGACATGGAAGATATCCCTGCAGCCATGAAACCCAGGTCTTTCATGGATTCCACCATAAATCCTGCAGAATCCTGAATGTTACGTAAAAACAATTCAACATCACTTTTATCCATTGTATCCAAATCCTCAAGTAACATGCCTGACCACTTTACTATAGCTTTGGAAATCCATGCAACACAGGCAATAGTGGGACGTAGAATCACCCCTGAAGCCGAGTATATGGATTTGAGCGTAGCATCAATTTTGCGATCAGCCGGCTCCTTTAAGGCGGTAGATCCTGGAACAGGTAAAACCACCTTTTTCGAGAGTCTGGATACAGACGCGTCCACTATGCGTGGGTTTTCCCATTTTCTCCTCAGGGAAGGGGAAAGCAACCAGAACCCTTCTAGGGATCTGGAATTTTTTCTCCGGGTTTTCCCATGCTTTCTCAAAAATAGCATTTAATTTTTTGGACGCAGGGAAGGTTAGCGAGGCTTTCTTATTGTCAGTGAAGTAAGCCTCCTCAACCTGCTCAGGTGTTACATCAGCAATATTCAACACATCTCTAATAACCTCTATCATCAACTGCACCCCTTTAGCAAGAGAATCGGTATCCGTGTCATCTTGCATAATCTGGGCAAGAGCACGTTTGTGGGAACCTACAGAGGGGGGTCCTACAGAACCGGACCAAACTGCCATATAGTTCTATAAAACCTGAGTTGCAGATTCATTCTGTGCAACCCTAGTAGAAATCTGAGAAATCATAGATTTGATAGAGGATAACCATTCAGGCTCCATGGCTGGTATCTGCGCTAAAACAATGCAATCCTGATTACATGGAATGAGATCATCCTGAGAGGACATATCCTCTGCAGCATATGACACAGAGTCCCTGGACATAGCTAAATGGAGACCACAGACACTCCACACACACAGGGGAGGACAGACAGAGTTTGGCAAGAGAGAGACAGAGATTGGAGCCAACCCACACACAGCGCTTTCAAGGTACAGGGAGACCCCAACCAGCGCTGACTGTGCACCTTAATAGGTTACACAGTCTGTACACAGCCTCCCATCCCCCCACCTTCTACAACCCCCTGGCACCGTAAGAGATAGCTGGAGTTGATATGGAGCGACTGCTCTCACTGACAGCGTTTCTGCAGGCAGGAAAATGGCGCTGAACTCTGCTGGGTCTGCTCTAAGAAGCTCCGCTCGGCTCTGTAAGGGGGTGGCGGCATGCTGCCGGGGTGAGCGATCCCCTGTGGCGGGGAACGTTCGATCCTCTCAGGAGCTCAGTGTCCTGTCAGCGGAGATAGTGGCTCAGACCCCGCAGAGCACTACTCCCCCCCTTAGTCCCACGAAGCAGGGAGGCTGTTGCCAGCAGCTTCCCTGTAAAATAATAAACTCTAAAAACAAACTTTTACCAGAGAAGCTCTGTAGAGCTCCCCTAGCTGTCACCGGCTCCTCCGGGCACATTTTCTAAACTGAGTCTGGTAGGGGGGGCATAGAGGGAGGAGCCAGCCCACACTCTCAAACTCTTAAAGTGCCAATGGCTCCTAGTGGACCCGTCTATACCCCATGGTATAATGTGGACCCCAGCATCCTCTAGGACATAAGAGAAATTGGGTTTAATCAATTTGTATGAACAACAGTATTTGTCCGTTTTCCAGTGTTAGGGAGCAATCGGTCTGTTGCCATTTGCTCTCATCCATTACCAGACTTTCATTCCAACCAGCCAGATCTGGCATATGATCTGCCAGATAATTGTATAGTGTATGCCCACATTTACAGAGTATGCAATCTATCTGACTGTATTGTAAAAGGGTCAATTTCAGCACAGCCATATACAATGAGAACGTTGTGTAGTGTAATATCTATTCTGTTAAATGCAAAGTAGTTCATTTAATTGTGTGCCTCATACTGTATATCAGTATTGCTTCTCGTTAATAAATAGACATTGGCTGAAGGCATGGCATTAGGGTGCATCGCCTGACTTGCCATCACCCAGCACAGCTGCACCGTGGGTCCTGACAGAGGAAACAGATCAAACTTCACGAGTCTATGCGGCTGTGGAGGATAAATGTCACAAGTATTTAAAATGAATTAACCAACTTTGACAGCACTGAACTGTTGGGAGGGTCACATCAGTAGTGTAAGATAACTACGCAGAATGTCTGAAGGAGTGTCAGCTGACGCTGACGAGAGAAAGCTCTGATTACCCAACGTGCGCCCGTCCTCTACGTACAATGCCCAATTAACAGGGACAGTCCTACGTTTTAAAGAGAAGTCATTGAGGGGGAGATGTATTAAGCCCTAGAGAGAGACAAAGTAGAGAGAGAGAGAGAGAGAGATAATGTACGTACCAACCAACCAGCTCTAACTGCCATGTTACAGGCAGTGTCTGAAAAATGACAGGAGCTGATTGTTTGGTACTTTATCTCTCTCCATTGTTTGATACATGCCCCCCTTAGTCATTACTGAAAAATGCCCTATTTTGCAGTAATGACTCCTTTTCAGCATGCATTTCATATTAATGTTATTTTGTGCATTTTGTAATACTGTACAAGATTTGTGTAGTATTAAAGAGATAAAAATGTGTTATTATAACTGAATTACCAGGTGGCCCTAATAATGACAAGGCCACATTGGTGTTTTTATCATTTGTGCAGTGTGTACGGAGCACACGGGCCCCTGGGCACAGGGGGACCCAAACCCCACACACTGCACCCATGTTTAAATTAGTGATGAGCGGGTTCGGTTTCTCGGAAACCGAACCCCCCCGAACTTCACGCTTTTTACACGGGTCCGAGGCAGACTCGGATCTTCCCGCCTTGCTCGGTTAACCCGAGCGTGCCCGAACGTCATCATCCCGCTGTCGGATTCTCGCGAGGCTCGGATTCTATCGCGAGACTCGGATTCTATATAAGGAGCCGCGCGTCGCCGCCATTTTCACACGTGCATTGAGATTGATAGGGAGAGGACGTGGCTGGCGTCCTCTCCGTTTAGAGTAGACTAGAGAGTAGTAGAGACACTTGATTTACTAATTTTGGGGAGCATATTAGGAGTACTACTTGCTGATAGTGTGACCAGTGACCAGTGACCACCACCAGTTTAATTAATCCGTTCTCTGCCTGAAAAAAAACGATACACAGTGTGACACAGTCACATACCATATCTGTGCTCAGCCCAGTGTGCTTCATCATATGTAATACTGTATATCATTATCTGACTGTGCTGAGTGCTCACTGCTCACACAGCTTAATTGTGGGGGGAGACTGGGGAGCAGTTATAGCAGGAGTACATATTTTAAGTACAGTGCACACTTTTGCTGCCAGAGTGCCACTGCCAGTGTGACTGACCAGTGACCACTGACCACCAGTATTGTGATTGTCTGCTGACCACCAGTATATTGTGATTGTCTGCCTGAAAAAGTTAAACACTCGTCGTGTGGTGTTTTTATTCTATAAACGCATTCTGCTGACAGTGTCCAGCAGGTCCGTCATTATATAATATATACCTGTCCGGCTGCAGTAGTGATATATATATATTTTTTATATCATTATCATCCAGTCTATATTAGCACTGCAGCAGACGCAGTACGGTAGTCCACGGCTGTAGCTACCTCTGTGTCGGCAGTCGCTCGTCCATCCATAATTGTATACCACCTACCCGTGGTGTTTTTTTTTTCTATCTTCTTGATACTACTAGTAGCTTACTTTAGGAGTCTGCAGTGCTGAGCTGACAGTGTCCAGCAGGTCCGTCATTATATAATATATACCTGTCCGGCTGCAGTAGTGATATATATATATATTTTTTATATCATTATCATCCAGTCTATATTAGCAGCAGACGCAGTACGGTAGTCCACGGCTGTAGCTACCTCTGTGTCGGCAGTCGCTCGTCCATCCATAATTGTATACCACCTACCCGTGGTGGTTTTTTTTTTTCTATCTTCTTGATACTAGTAGCTTACTTTAGGAGTCTGCAGTGCTGAGCTGACAGTGTCCAGCAGGTCCGTCATTATATAATATATACCTGTCCGGCTGCAGTAGTGATATATATATATTTTATATCTCATTATCATCCAGTCTATATTAGCAGCAGACGCAGTACGGTAGTCCGCGGCTGTAGCTACCTCTGTGTCGGCAGTCGCTCGTCCATCCATAATTGTATACCACCTACCTGTGGTGTTTTTTTTTTTCTATCTTCTTGATACTACTAGTAGCTTACTTTAGGAGTCTGCAGTGCTGAGCTGACAGTGTCCAGCAGGTCCGTCATTATATAATATATACCTGTCCGGCTGCAGTAGTGATATATATATATTTTATATCTCATTATCATCCAGTCTATATTAGCAGCAGACGCAGTACGGTAGTCCACGGCTGTAGCTACCTCTGTGTCGGCAGTCGCTCGTCCATCCATAATTGTATACCACCTACCTGTGGTGTTTTTTTTTTCTTTCTATCTTCTTGATACTACTAGTAGCTTACTTTAGGAGTCTGCAGTGCTGAGCTGACAGTGTCCAGCAGGTCCGTCATTATATAATATATACCTGTCCGGCTGCAGTAGTGATATATATATATTTTATATCTCATTATCATCCAGTCTATATTAGCAGCAGACGCAGTACGGTAGTCCACGGCTGTAGCTACCTCTGTGTCGGCAGTCGCTCGTCAATCCATAAGTATACTAGTATCCATCCATCTCCATTGTTTACCTGAGGTGCCTTTTAGTTGTGCCTATTAAAATATGGAGAACAAAAATGTTGAGGTTCCAAAAATAGGGAAAGATCAAGATCGACTTCCACCTCGTGCTGAAGCTGCTGCCACTAGTCATGGCCGAGACGATGAAATGCCAGCAACGTCGTCTGCCAAGGCCGATGCCCAATGTCATAGTACAGAGCATGTAAAATCCAAAACACCAAATATCAGTAAAAAAAGGACTCAAAAATCTAAAATAAAATTGTCGTCGGAGAAGCGTAAACTTGCCAATATGCCATTTACCACACGGAGTGGCAAGGAACGGCTGAGGCCCTGGCCTATGTTCATGGCTAGTGGTTCAGCTTCACATGAGGATGGAAGCACTCAGCCTCTCGCTAGAAAAATGAAAAGACTCAAGCTGGCAAAAGCACAGCAAAGAACTGTGCGTTCTTCGAAATCACAAATCCACAAGGAGAGTCCAATTGTGTCGTTTGCGATGCCTGACCTTCCCAACACTGGACGTGAAGAGCATGCGCCTTCCACCATTTGCACGCCCCCTGCAAGTGCTGGAAGGAGCACCCGCAGTCCAGTTCCTGATAGTCAGATTGAAGATGTCAGTGTTGAAGTACACCAGGGTGAGGAGGATATGGGTGTTGCTGGCGCTGGGGAGGAAATTGACCAGGAGGATTCTGATGGTGAGGTGGTTTGTTTAAGTCAGGCACCCGGGGAGACACCTGTTGTCCGTGGGAGGAATAGGGCCATTGACATGCCTGGTGGAAATACCAAAAAAATCAGCTCTTCGGTGTGGAAGTATTTCAACAGAAATGCGGACAACATTTGTCAAGCCGTGTGTTGCCTTTGTCAAGCTGTAATAAGTAGGGGTAAGGACGTTAACCACCTCGGAACATCCTCCCTTATACGTCACCTGCAGCGCATTCATCATAAGTCAGTGACAAGTTCAAAAACTTTGGGCGACAGCGGAAGCAGTCCACTGACCAGTAAATCCCTTCCTCTTGTAACCAAGCTCACGCAAACCACCCCACCAACTCCCTCAGTGTCAATTTCCTCCTTCCCCAGGAATGCCAATAGTCCTGCAGGCCATGTCACTGGCAATTCTGACGAGTCCTCTCCTGCCTGGGATTCCTCCGATGTATCCTTGCGTGTAACGCCTACTGCTGCTGGCGCTGCTGTTGTTGCTGCTGGGAGTCGATGGTCATCCCAGAGGGGAAGTCGTACTCGTAAGACCACTTTTACTACTTCCACCAAGCAATTGACTGTCCAACAGTCCTTTGCGAGGAAGATGAAATATCACAGCAGTCATCCTGCTGCAAAGCGGATAACTGAGGCCTTGGCATCCTGGGCGGTGAGAAACGTGGTTCCGGTATCCATCATTACTGCAGAGGCAACTAGAGACTTGTTGGAGGTACTGTGTCCCCGGTACCAAATACCATCTAGGTTCCATTTCTCTAGGCAGTCGATACCGAAAATGTACACAGACCTCAGAAAAAGACTCACCAGTGTCCTAAAAAATGCAGTTGTACCCAATGTCCACTTAACCACGGACATGTGGACAAGTGGAGCAGGGCAGGCTCAGGACTATATGACTGTGACAGCCCACTGGGTAGATGTATGGACTCCCGCCGCAAGAACAGCAGCGGCGGCACCAGTAGCAGCATCTCGCAAACGCCAACTCTTTCCTAGGCAGGCTACGCTTTGTATCACCGCTTTCCAGAATACGCACACAGCTAAAAACCTTTCACGGCAACTGAGGAAGATCATCGCAGAATGGCTTACCCCAATTGGACTCTCCTGTGGATTTGTGGCATCGGACAACGCCAGCAATATTGTGTGTGCATTAAATCTGGGCAAATTACAGCACGTCCCATGTTTTGCACATACCTTGAATTTGGTGGTGCAGAATTATTTAAAAAACGAGAGGGGCGTGCAAGAGATGCTGTCGGTGGCCAGAAGAATTGCGGGACACTTTCGGCGTACAGGCACCACGTACAGAAGACTGGAGCAACACCAAAAACGCCTGAACCTGCCCTGCCATCATCTGAAGCAAGAAGTGGTAACGAGGTGGAATTCAACCCTCTATATGCTTCAGAGGTTGGAGGAGCAGCAAAAGGCCATTCAAGCCTATACAACTGAGCACGATATAGGAGGTGGAATGCACCTGTCTCAAGCGCAGTGGAGAATGATTTCAACGTTGTGCAAGGTTCTGCAACCTTTTGAACTTGCCACACGTGAAGTCAGTTCAGACACTTCCAGCCTGAGTCAGGTCATTCCCCTCATCAGGCTTTTGCAGAAGAAGCTGGAGACATTGAAGGAGGAGCTAACACAGAGCGATTCCGCTAGGCATGTGGGACTTGTGGATGGAGCCCTTAATTCGCTTAACAAGGATTCACGGGTGGTCAATCTGTTGAAATCAGAGCACTACATTTTGGCCACCGTGCTCGATCCTAGATTTAAAACCTACCTTGGATCTCTCTTTCCGGCAGACACAAGTCTGCTGGGGTTCAAAGAACTGCTGGTGACAAAATTGTCAAGTCAAGCGGAACACGACCTGTCAACATCTCCTCCTTCACATTCTCCCGCAACTGGGGGTGCGAGGAAAAGGCTCAGAATTCCGAGCCCACCCGCTGGCGGTGATGCAGGGCAGTCTGGAGCGACTGCTGATGCTGACATCTGGTCCGGACTGAAGGACCTGACAACGATTACGGACATGTCGTCTACTGTCACTGCATATGATTCTCTCCCCATTGAAAGAATGGTGGAGGATTATATGAGTGACCGCATCCAAGTAGGCACGTCAGACAGTCCGTACTTATACTGGCAGGAAAAAGAGGCAATTTGGAGGCCCTTGCACAAACTGGCTTTATTCTACCTAAGTTGCCCTCCCACAAGTGTGTACTCCGAAAGAGTGTTTAGTGCCGCCGCTCACCTTGTCAGCAATCGGCGTACGAGGTTACATCCAGAAAATGTGGAGAAGATGATGTTCATTAAAATTAATTATAATCAATTCCTCCGTGGAGACATTGACCAGCAGCAATTGCCTCCACAAAGTACACAGGGAGCTGAGATGGTGGATTCCAGTGGGGACGAATTGATAATCTGTGAGGAGGGGGATGTACACGGTGATATATCGGAGGATGATGATGAGGTGGACATCTTGCCTCTGTAGAGCCAGTTTGTGCAAGGAGAGATTAATTGCTTCTTTTTTGGTTGGGGTCCAAACCAACCCGTCATTTCAGTCACAGTCGTGTGGCAGACCCTGTCACTGAAATGATGGGTTGGTTAAAGTGTGCATGTCCTGTTTATACAACATAGGGTGGGTGGGAGGGCCCAAGGACAATTCCATCTTGCACCTCTTTTTTCTTTCATTTTTCTTTGCGTCATGTGCTGTTTGGGGGGTGTTTTTTGGAAGGGCCATCCTGCGTGACACTGCAGTGCCACTCCTAGATGGACCAGGTGTTTGTGTCGGCCACTAGGGTCACTTAGCTTACTCACACAGCTACCTCATTGCGCCTCTTTTATTCTTTGCGTCATGTGCTGTTTGGGGAGTGTTTTTTGGAAGGGCCATCCTGCGTGACACTGCAGTGCCACTCCTAGATGGGCCAGGTGTTTGTGTCGGCCACTAGGGTCGCTTAGCTTACTCACACAGCTACCTCATTGCGCCTCTTTTTTTCTTTGCGTCATGTGCTGTTTGGGGAGTGTTTTTTGGAAGGGCCATCCTGCGTGACACTGCAGTGCCACTCCTAGATGGGCCAGGTGTTTGTGTCGGCCACTAGGGTCGCTTAGCTTACTCACACAGCTACCTCATTGCGCCTCTTTTTTTCTTCTTTGCGTCATGTGCTGTTTGGGGAGTGTTTTTTGGAAGGGCCATCCTGCGTGACACTGCAGTGCCACTCCTAGATGGGCCAGGTGTTTGTGTCGGCCACTAGGGTCGCTTAGCTTACTCACACAGCTACCTCATTGCGCCTCTTTTTTTCTTTGCGTCATGTGCTGTTTGGGGAGTGTTTTTTGGAAGGGCCATCCTGCGTGACACTGCAGTGCCACTCCTAGATGGGCCAGATGTTTGTGTCGGCCACTAGGGTCGCTTAGCTTACTCACACAGCTACCTCATTGCGCCTCTTTTTTTCTTTGCGTCATGTGCTGTTTGGGGAGTGTTTTTTGGAAGGGCCATCCTGCGTGACACTGCAGTGCCACTCCTAGATGGGCCAGGTGTTTGTGTCGGCCACTTGGGTCGCTTAGCTTAGCCATCCAGCGACCTCGGTGCAAATTTTAGGACTAAAAATAATATTGTGAGGTGTGAGGTGTTCAGAATAGACTGAAAATGAGTGGAAATTATGGTTATTGAGGTTAATAATACTTTGGGATCAAAATGACCCCCAAATTCTATGATTTAAGCTGTTTTTTAGGGTTTTTTGAAAAAAACACCCGAATCCAAAACACACCCGAATCTGACAAAAAAAATTCGGTGAGGTTTTGCCAAAACGCGTTCGAACCCAAAACACGGCCGCGGAACCGAACCCAAAACCAAAACACAAAACCCGAAAAATTTCCGGTGCTCATCACTAGTTTAAATACTTTCCAGAGTCCCGAGTTAGTGCTGGAGCAGCGGCAAAAAAATCACAGGGAAAATGGCCGCTGAACACGCACAGTATTGTTTAGTCACCTGTACATTGTGGGCACCATGTTTCTGGAGACCTGTGCATGCGCAGTAGACCCCGTCATAATGCCAGAGACTATGGCGCCGTAGAGAGGAGGGGACCCATACAGAGCTGGGTTAAGGCCCGCATGTACTAAAATAAAAGTTTTATATATATATATATATATATATATATATATATATACTTCCAGGTACGGCGGCACTCGGATATAAAGCGTTTTATAGGCAGAAAGTACAACGTTTCGGAGAACTTTATTTCCACTCCGTCATCAGGTAAGACAAACATTTAAAAGACATACCTTAAATAGAATCCCCACCACGAGTGATGCTTGGCGCGCGGCTCCGGTGGGCGGGCGCCCGCTGATGACGTCCGCACTCATCACAATCACACTAAGGCCTCCATGTGACCCAGCGTGCGATGTCAGAGGACGGACGCTCGTTGATGACGTCCGCTCCCGTCCTAGCGACACCATAGCAACCACTGTAAACAAAAAATACGGAAAATACATTACATTTAAAAACGAAGGGACATAACAGAACCTGTGTCAAGGACACTTAGCAAAATACACCTATAAATACAGTTTAGCTGAGAGCACCTGAATAGCAGCAAAGTGCATAATGAAACATATCCCTTTAATCAGAGAATAGAGTTATAATCCACTAGAGTACATACAAACTCCACAAAGATGCAAAAAATAATCAAAGCATAACAGTCTACAGAAAACAATGTAGACCAGGAGTTTCATTTAAACCTCTAGGTGAAAGTGTTCCTACAGTAGCTCGTGGATCCACCGAGCTTCCTTCTGCAGGAGGCGTAAAGACCGATCCCCGCCTCTGAGCCTGGCTGGTTCATGATCTATATTAATGTACTTAAGTGACGCCAAACTATGGCCAGCACTTAAAAAGTGACGTGCCACAGGTTGGTCACTATTGCCAGAACTTAGTGCGTTGCGAATGGCCAATTTATGATTGGCCATACGCTCCTGATGTTGATTTTTTTTTGGAGTTGTTAGAAATGGTTTTGACGTGCAATTTTTTTCTCTTTGACGGGAAATTTTATTTGCAAACGTCAGGATGTGCGATGGGGTCCAGTGTGGCCCCATCGTACGCAAACGCATATATGTTTATGGTCGAACAAGATATATTTTTCAACAATTACCTTTTTAATGATCACATCCATTTTTATGTCAGATATATCGATGATCTGTTTATGATCTGGTCAGGGGGACATGATGCACTCGTTAAGTTATTGGAAGAGCACAATGGATCAGATCATCCGGTTAAATTCACGTACAACATCAGCCCTGATACAGTTAATTATCTGGATGTTAAAGTCACGATCAAACACGGTAAAGTCAACACTGAATTATACAGTAAGTTGACTGATAGAAACACATTGCTCCATGCACGGAGCTTTCATCCTAGACCCCTGAAGTTTGGATTGCCCTCGTCGCAGTTTCTGCGTGCTATCAAGATCTGTAGTAATCATGAGCAGGCAGAAGTTCAGATAGACGATATGATTTGCAAATTCAACAGTAGAGGATACGATATGGATCTATTGTTGAAGGCTAAAGTACGAGCCTTGGGTTGTAGTAGGGAATCTCTGCTACATTCCAGGAAGGATAAACAAGAGTCTGGCAGGATGCCTTGGGTTAATCATTACAGCACTGCAAGTGGAGCTGTGATTAATTCAGCAAAGAAATTATGGCCTATAGTTGCCACTGATCAAGATCTGAATCTGGGCAATACCACTATTATGCCATGTTATACACGTGGGCGTAATATATGAAGACCGATATTACGGGTCTTCAGACACATCAGAGTGTGCAGAGCAGCTTTCTGACTCTTAAAAAAAGGATGCTTTAGGTGCCTCAACTGTGTTACATGCAGTGCGCTGATGGTGGGAAAAAATTTTTCACATCCACACAGTGGTAAGACGTATGAGATCAGATATAGAGTTACGTGCACCACGAAATTTATAATATACATGATTGTATGCCCTTGTGGTAAGAATTACATAGGAAAGACTGACCGTACACTTAGAGAGCGTATGGCCAATCATAAATTGGCCATTCGCAACGCACTAAGTTCTGGCAATAGTGACCAACCTGTGGCACGTCACTTTTTAAGTGCTGGCCATAGTTTGGCGTCACTTAAGTACATTATAATAGATCATGAACCAGCTAGGCTCAGAGGCAGGGATCGGTCTTTACGCCTCCTGCAGAAGGAAGCTTGGTGGATCCACGAGCTAGGAACACTTTCACCTAGAGGTTTAAATGAAACTCCTGGTCTACATTGTTTTCTGTAGACTGTTATGCTTTGATTATTTTTTGCATCTTTGTGGAGTTTGTATGTACTCTAGTGGATTATAACTCTATTCTCTGATTAAAGGGATGTGTTTCATTATGCACTTTGCTGCTATTCAGGTGCTCTCAGCTAAACTGTATTTATAGGTGTATTTTGCTAAGTGTCCTTGACACAGGTTCTGTTATGTCCCTTCGTTTTTAAATGTAATGTATTTTCCGTATTTTTTGTTTACAGTGGTTGCTATGGTGTCGCTAGGACGGGAGCGGACGTCATCAACGAGCGTCCGTCCTCTGACATCGCACGCTGGGTCACATGGAGGCCTTAGTGTGATTGTGATGAGTGCGGACGTCATCAGCGGGCGCCCGCCCACCGGAGCCGCGCGCCAAGCATCACTCGTGGTGGGGATTCTATTCAAGGTATGTCTTTTAAATGTTTGTCTTACCTGATGACGGAGTGGAAATAAAGTTCTCAGAAACGTTGTACTTTCTGCCTATAAAACGCTTTATATCCGAGTGCCGCCGTACCTGGAAGTATGTTGTGGGCCTAACTGGGCACCTAGGAGGGCACCGGAGCAGTTGTATCTTTTACTAGGAGTGCTGCCCTAATTGTGGATTTATATATATATATATATATATATATATATATATATATGTAAGCACTCTGGATACAGGAAACTGAGACGTTTTCAAAGTGCAAATGTATTAAAGCATCATACAGTAGATACAGCTGACGCTGGCTGTATATATGATGCACCTGCCCTTTGAAAAAGTCTCTGAGTGCCGCTGTGTAATTACCTCCTCCAGGTCTGACCCAGCTGTAGAATGCTGAGTAGTGACCACAGGAGACAGATGCAGAAGGAACAGACATGGGGGGACATTCCGAGTGCGTAGCGAACAGGTTACTACTGCGCATGAGTATGCACCGCAATGCGCAGGCACGTCGTACGGGTACAAAGCGGATCGTTGCTGGGCGATGGATTTAACGAAGAATCCATTCACACAGCCGATCGCAAGGAGATTAACAGGAAGAGTGCGTTTATGGCTGTCAACTGACCGTTTTCAGGGAGTGTTTGGAAAAACGCAGGTGTGTCCAAGCGTTGCAGGGCGGGTGTCTGACGTCAATTCCGGGACCAGATAGGCTGAAGTGATCGCAAGGGCTGAGTAAGTCCAGAGCTACTCAGAAACTGCAAAAAACTTTTTTGTCCCGCTCAGCTGCACACGCAATTGCATACTTGCAAAGCAAAAATACACTCCCCCGTGGGCGGCGACTATGCGTTTGCACGGCTGCTAAAAGTAGCTAGTGAGCGATCAACTCGGAATGAGGGCCATGGTCCCAGAGAGTGCAACGGATCGGATCCCGGCATAGTTGTGGCCTAATCATGGAGACGTGGCCACACTCCCTTTTTAAAAAACCTACCAAAAAACCCTCTATCATGCTGCAGGCACCGCGCAAGCCGACCCGACAGAGGAGGCACAGGACCGGCATGCATGCAAACGGTCTGTAATGGACGGCAGTGATGGGGGGCCCCTGGGATAGGGGGGCCCGGGGTAATGTACCCCATAGGTGCCCCCTTAATCAGGCTCTGGGCCCATATGAAGTCTGCATACGGGCCCCCTCCTCTGTTAATCCATCCCTGCTGGGCCTGTTACTTAAAAAACCATGCGGGAGCTAGCATATCCTCATGTGTAACGGGCCCATAAGGAATGATGAATAGGTCCCTTAATACTGTACTTCTCTGCAATAGTCAGGTCTGGCTCTCTTGTGGGACCAGCGACAATTTATTAGGTCCCAGAAAAAAATATCACATAGCCCAATTCTGCTGCAATGACTGAAAGAAACATAGAATAATGTGGGAGGCCTAATTCAGGTCATGAATGTATATAATTATGCACTGAGCACTTTCCCCTAAAATAACACACATTCTATAACATACACTAAATGGTGCCAATGAGAAATGCTTAAAAACAAATCTATTGTTTATGCCAAATACACTTCCAGAGCCGCCTATAAATCACAGTGTTATGGAAGTATGTGGCCACAGTGTATTTATAGGTCCCCTAATGGAAGTGGTCCTAAAACACGCAATTAAGGCATGTGAGAAAGTCTACATATTCCTGAGCATAACTCATGTAAAGAGCATTTTGGTGTAAACGCAGAAAATGACCAGATTTATCATATTAAACAAATACAGTACACATAAATGGATGACTTATTACTATTTTACCTCATGTTTTGTATAAATGCTTTTGTGTTGCGTTTGCAGGCCCCTTTTACTTTAGTAGCGGGGCAAATTTATATTTATTCAGCTCCACATTATTTTAGTGTGATGTAACATGTGCAGAGAGAGTTAGATTTGGGTGGGGTGAGTTCAAACTGAAATCTAAATGCAGTGTAAAAGTAAAGCTGCCAGTATTTACCCTGCACAGAAACAATTTAACCCACCCAAATCTGTCTCTCTCTGCAAATGTTACATCTGCCCCCCCTGCAGGGCACATGGGGGGTAATTCAGATCTGATCGCTGCTATGCGTTTTTGTAGGTGGCGACTATCTGAACGCAGGACTGCAAAAATCACTGCCAAGCGATCAGATTTGGATTACCCCCATGGTTTTGCCCATTAGCTAACAAATTTGCTGCTGCGATCAGGTCTGAATTAGGCCCTTAGAGCTGGGCAAGCCGTGCAATCGCGCGGGGCACCTGCAGGCAGTGACTGCACAATATATCATGCAGTCTGGCCAACCACATGAAATATTGTTGAAAATGGCCTCAGTGAAGACAGTTGTGAAGTATGCTAATGGAGGTGGCAGCCATTTTGGGAGGGATGTTTATTAGAGGAGACTTCAGGAAAGGTGGCAGGAGCGAACAACGGTCCCCAGGAGTGCGGTGGGGAGGGAGGTGGGTTGGTCTGACGTGTTACATTGGAATCAAGATGCTGCACCTGGCGGCCACGGGATGAAAAAGGTCTCAACCCCTGACAACCAGCAGGTGGTATGGAATTGGCATAATTAACAGTATAAAGGGGCATGGGCATTACTATGAGAGACATAATATTAATATGGTGTCAGGGGCATTACTGTGTGGGGCATTATATGGTGCAAGGCACATTATTGTGTGGGGCATAATATGGTGCAAGGGGCCAGGGGTGTATCTAGGGGTCCGAGCGCCCCTGGCAGAGTAAGGGGCTGCCCCCCCCCCCCCCATGCACATTTGAAATAAGGTGTGAGTATTGGAAATGGGGCATGGTCTTGTGGGGGAAGGGCGTGGACACAATAGTACTTCCAATTCAAATGATGCCACACAGTAGTGTCCCTTATTCGCATTACACCGCACAGTAGTGTCTCATATTCACGTTACACCATCCCTACCCCCTAACCCTAACCCACCTTTCCCACAGCCTGACCTTAACCCACCCCACCCCCTGAAAAGCCTCTTCAGTGGTGCCTAACCTTAACCCACCCTTCCTAATCTCCCTCCCTGCAGCCTAACCCTAACCCTCCCACCCTCGCAGCCTAACCCTAACCCTTCCACGCGGCTTGCACCAACTAGATCCGAATTTTTGGAATTCTGCATCTCTATCTATGGCCCTCATTCCGAGTTGATCGGTCGCAAGGCGATTTTAGCAGAGTTACACACGCTAAGCCGCCGCCTACTGGGAGTGAATCTTAGCTTCTTAAAATTGCGAACGATGTATTCGCAATATTGCGATAACAAACTTCTTAGCAGTTTCAGAGTAGCTTCAGACTTACTCGGCATCTGCGATCAGTTCAGTGCTTGTCGTTCCTGGTTTGACGTCACAAACACACCCAGCGTTCGCCCAGACACTCCCCCGTTTCTCCGGCCACTCCTGCGTTTTTTCCGGAAACGGTAGCGTTTTCATCCACACGCCCCTAAAACGCCGTGTTTCCGCCCAGTAACACCCATTTCCTGTCAATCACACTACGATCGCCGGAGCGATGAAAAAGCCATGAGTAAAAATACTATCTTCATTGTAAAATTACTTGGCGCAGTCGCAGTGCGAATATTGCGCATGCGTACTAAGCGAATTTTCACTGCGATGCGATGAAAAATACCGAGCGAACGACTCGGAATGAGGGCCTATGTTGGGATGCCAGCATCAGCATTCCAAGCAGTTTCGGTATGCTGAAGTCAGCTTTCCGACCACCTGGATGCCAAACGCCGGCATCTTGACTGCATCCCAAAGAAATGCTAATGAGCTGCTGTGAGATGAGCCTCAAAGGAGAGAGAATTGACAGCATTGCAAAGGAATGAGTTAAACATCTTGTGAGGGGTGGACCTAGCTGGAAGGAAAGTACAGCCCTTGAAAAAATGGGAGGGTTAGTATATATAGGGAAGGATAGGCCATTTTGTTTCTCTCTGTTGGTGAAATTGCCTTTGCTGGGTGAGTGCTGCAGTGCAGAGCTCCCCATATTTGGTTTACAGCTAGGTTTTGGATTTAACTGCTCTCCCTTACATTGTGTTGCTATGGCTTCCCGCCCTCGCCGTTCTGCCGGGACCCCAGCTCAATACCGCACTGCTGGCGGTGGAGCTGGGCTGGGGGAAGGGATGGCAGGCCTGGGGGACGGGGCTCCGTCCCCCGCGGCCTCCACAAGTGCGGGCAGAAGCGCAGTCAGGCCGGGTCAGGTCGGCCTCGCCGCTTGGGGCCAGGACGGCTTTGCCGGGCGGCGGGGTAGGCCGGGGATCCAGTCGGGCCGCCCGGAGGTAGACGGGCATCAGCCCTCGCCTCCGGGAGCGCCTGACGAAGCGGCGGTGTCCGGCGCCCGCGGGCGTGCGCATGCGCGCCGCAGCGGGCGCTCGGCGGCTGCTGCACAGGCAGCCCCTGTCTCTCCCCCCTTGCCGCGGCCCCCCTAATTACTCCCCTGGGGCCGGAATCCAGCGGCCCGCGGGGGAGGAGGGGTGACAGGGAATGGGTCAGTGGCCGCAGGGCGGCGGCGCGTGCGGCTTATTCCCGGGGCGTCTCCCCCCTAGCGGCGGGAGATAGTTCCGGATCGCAGGTGGAGTTGGCGTTCTCGGAGGCGGAGAGTGAGGGCAGCGCAGGCGCCGACGGGGGCGCCCCCGTCTTCCCACCGGGGCAGGGGGCGTTGGGTGCCCGGTTGCCGCCGGTCGGGCGGCGGGCGCGTGGTCGCGCGCGGGCCCCGGCGGGAGGTTCATCGGGGCCCGATGGCTCGTTTGGGGGGGTCGCAACCCCTCCGGAGCGCTGGCGTCGGCCCTGGCCACTGTGGTGGAGGCTTTAGGGCCGTTAGCAGCGGCTGACTCCCCGAGGACGACTGCTAGTTCCGGCGAACCTGCGGCGGCAGGCGGGGCCGGTGGTAGGAGGGCTGCTGCGGCGCAGCGAGTGGCACGCGCCTGCCGGGAGCTCGGGGCGGCCGCCGCGGAATTGGAGCAGGGTCCGGGGCAGGACGCGCAGGGGTGCTCGGCGACAACTCCCCCCTCACGGAGGGCGCGGCATGCGCCGCAAGTGCTGGCTGGGTCCCCCGTTTCTTTCTCTGTTACAGGGGACCTCGGTGAAGTGGAGATGGCCGAATACGAAGAGGAAGACGGCGGTTGGGCCACGCCGGAGGATTCCATGTCGGGGTCGGCGGCATCAGGTGAGGTGGTGCAGTCGGTATCAGCTACCTCCACGAGCTCTAGTTCTCGTGGTTCTTCCTCTTCGTCTTCTCTGTCGTCGCAAGTGTCAGCAGTCAGTAGCACGACTAGGGCAAGGAAGCGGGCGACGAAATTCGCCAAGATGGCAGCGGGCCAGCAGAAGAGGCGGAAGAGGCGCAAGCGGCTTAGTGAGGAAGCTCGTAGGGCCAAGAAGCGCCGTGATTTGCCCGGGGTAGTGCGCTGCGAATATACTGCCGTTATGCGGGGGCTTCGAGATAGCTGTCGCAGGAAGATTCGCAGAGGGGACTTCGTTGATGTGTTCGTCCTGACGAAGGACGCGAAGAGGGAGTATAAGGCGGCGGCCGCAAAGAAGGGTATCGGGACGGAGGCATTCCGTACCTTCGATAATTGGCTGGCCGGGTTTTGGGTCTTCGCGGCATGTTACCTGGAGGACAGGCCAAGCGAGCACATGAACATAATCCGATACCTGCATCTCGTACATGACATGCAGCGCACGTCTGCGGGATCGGAGTGGCGTAGGTACGACCAGGAATTCAGGGAAAAGCAGGACGGATTGCAGGTCATGGACTTTGGGTTCAAGGACGTTGAGGTCTGGCTCAAGGTCACTCGGGCTTCGCAACAGGCTGAGGAGCCCCGGAAGCCGGGGGCGGACGGGCACCGCGCAGGGTCGTCCGCCCAAGGGTCCGGCGCGGAAGGCGGATTGGCCAAGCCAGGTAGGTCGGTCGGCCGGCCGTGCAGGGGGGCGTGCCGCCACAAAAGGAAAATGTTTCGCGTTTAACAACGCGGCGTGTTCCTTCGGCAAGCAGTGTCGTTTTCGACACTCGTGCCTCCAATGCGGCGGATCCCACCCAGCTTCCTCCTGCTTCAAAGGCGGTCGGCAGGGTGCCCGGGGTAAACAACCTTACACCAGACAAGCCGCGGGTGGGAGCGCTTCGCAGAGCGCCAACACCAATTAAATTGGAGACTATGGGCTGGTGGTTGGACTTGTATCCGAATAGGGAGGATGCACAATTTTTGTTTTCCGCTTTTCAGTTTGGGTTTCGCTTGCCTGTTGCGAGCGAGGTGTCCGTGCGTGCCCAGCGGAACCTCCAGTCTGCCCGAGCCTTGCCGTTAGTACTGAGGGAGAAAGTGGATAAGGAGGTCAGGTTGGGCAGGATGGAGGGACCGTTTCCATCGCCCCCGGTGGATGACTTGGTCATCTCTCCGGTGGGGGTGGTTCCCAAGAAGACTCCAGGCGCTTTCCGGCTCATTCAGCATCTTTCTTACCCGTCGGGGGCGTCGGTCAACGACGCAATACCGCCGGCTCATTGCTCGGTGGTGTATCAGTCGTTTGACGAGGCGTTGGAGATGGTCCGCGGTTACGGGACCGGGGCCCTTATGGCTAAGATTGATGTTGAGTCCACGTTTCGGTTGCTGCCATTACACCCGGACTCATTCCGTTTTATGGGTTTTCAGATTGGAGCGGAGTATTTAATCGACAAATGTTTGCCGATGGGATGTTCCGTTTCATGCTCATTTTTCGAGCGTTTCAGCACTTTTTTACATTGGTGCGTGGAGTCTTCATCAGGGGGTCACGGGGTCGCCCATTACCTCGATGACTTCCTGTGCGTGGGCCCGGCAAATTCACCTCGGTGCAGCGACTTGCTTTTCAGCATCCGAGCGCTGTTTTTCCACTTCGGCGTTCCGGTGGCCAAGGATAAAACAGAGGGCCCGTCCTCCTGCTTGTCCTTCTTGGGGATTGAGATTGACACAGTAGAAGGAGCGTGTCGGCTTCCTTGGGACAAGGTGGTGAAGCTCCGCGACGCCATTTGCCGGTTTGTAGGGTCGCGTAAGGTCACACTACGGCAGGCGCAGTCCTTGCTGGGCATGTTGAACTTTGCTTGTCGGGTAATCCCGATGGGCAGGGTTTTCTGCCGGAAGCTGGAAAGGGCGACTGCGGGGTGTGCCAGACCACACCATTTCGTGCGTTTGTCCTCAGAGATTAAGAGGGATTTGGCAATATGGGCCTCGTTCCTGGAGGACTTCAACGGGGTGTGTATATGGCAGGCCCCAATGGTGGACAGCGCTAGGTTGCAGTTGTTCACCGACGCAGCGGGTGCCTCTGGATTCGGTTGCTATCTGGAGGGATCTTGGTGCGCGGCCTCGTGGCCGGCGGAATGGCATCGCGAAGGTTTGACAAAGGACCTTTTGCTTCTGGAGCTTTTCCCCATTATGGTGGCGCTGGAGGTATGGGGCGATCGGCTGGCTCATCGCAGCATCTTGTTTAGATGTGATAATCTCGGTGTGGTGCATGCGATTAACAACCAGAGGGCGAAGTCGCTGGTCGTTCTGCGGGTGCTGGGGCTGTTGCTGTTGACGTGCCTACGTAGGAACGTGTGGTTCCGCGCGCAGCACGTGCCGGGGCTAGAGAACGGAATTGCTGATGCGTTATCACGAGGGCAGTGGGAAAGATTTTGTTTGTTGGCACCCAAGGCCGACGAGCATGGTTTTCATTGTCCCGGTTATGTTTGGCAGGTGATCGGGCCGGACTGGAGGGTCTAGCGTTGCGGTCAGTCGCGCCAACTACGCTTGCGGCTTACAGGCAAGCTTGGAGCGAGTGGGAGGAGTTTGTTCAAGGACGGAATTCACAAGGTAAGAGCGGGCATCGGATGATGCTTTCTTTTATTTGGCAGCTGTATGTTACGGGTAGGTCCAGAGCGGTGGTTGCCCGGTACTTGGCTGGGATTTCGTTTTTCAGCAAAATAAAGGGCGTCCCCGACGTGACGAAAAGTGGGATTCTGCTGAAGGCAATGAAGGGATGGGCACGAGTCGCGCCGACGCCGCCTGACAGGAGGCGGCCCATTGATGCGGCCTTGTTGCCGGCTGTCATCAGGGCGGTAGGAGGTGTCGCATCGTCCATGTTTGAGTCGCTGTTGTTCAGATTGGCGTTCTCAATGGCTTACCACGGGGCCTTTAGGGTTTCGGAATTGGTGGCGCCTTCTAAGCGAGCAGATTCGCGCATGCTGGTCGGGGACGTGGTGGTGGGTGAGAGGTCCTTGCTTTGCAGATTGCGTCGCTCTAAGACGGACCAAGTGGGGAGAGGTCGTTGGGTCACCTTGGTTCCGGCACTGGATGAGAGCATTTGCCCAGTAAGTTTGGCAGTGCAGTATGCGGCAGTACGGCCCGGCGGTCGGGGGTCATGGCTGCTGCATTATGACGGGCTGCCGGTGACGAAGTATCAATTTCGTTGGATGCTGGGTCGCTGTCTTGCGAGCTTGGGCCTTCCACCCGCTGCGTTCGGGACGCATTCCTTCCGCATAGGGGCTGCGACGTCGGCTGCGGCGGTGGGATTTTCCATGGCTGAGATCCAGGCGGTGGGGCGATGGAAGTCGTCGAGTTACAGACGGTATATTCGCCCCGTTGCGTGAGATGTTGGCTCGCGCGTAGTTTGTTGTTTTAATTACAGTTGTTCAGTCATGTTGTACAGTTCAGTACGTTATGGTGTTGTGCGTTTGTTTGTCTTCCCCCTTTTTATCCTACTCAGGGATTAGCTACTCGCCGTTGCTGGCATGAGCCGGCAGCGGGGGTCTGGAGTTATTTTGCGATTTTTTGCCTGACTTGACGGACTGAATTCTAATCCACAATTCGGCTGATCTGTTCTAATCAGAGTCCCTCAGCAGGTCTTTACGCTTTCACCTCCAGCTGAGTTCTTACATGTTTTACCCCTTTTTTTACCCTCCCCCCCCCCCCCCCCCCCCCCCCCCCACTTTTTATTTTCTTAAATTTTGTTTCAATTTCCCCATTTGTGTGTTCATGTTATGCTTCAAATTGGCTCGAAGCTCGTGCAGATCGGCTAGGCCGAGATTTCTGCAATATTCGGAAACAAAATTTTTCTTTTTGGCAGATCCTTCAGGTTAACGCACTTACTGAATTATGGTTTAGATATTTAGTAACCAATTTTACCCCTTTTCCTCCTCTTCAGGTTGGTTTGTTGATGACTTGACCATTTGGGTGGTGGGCCACTCGTATGTTTTTTGGGCCGCAAAGTTTTTAGCCTCGGCTGGGGCTCAGCGGTTTCCTAGGGCTCAGGGAGTTAGATGGCTTGGTTGGCGAGGAATGATGTGGAAAGAGCTGAGGAGTAGACTAGTCAGTCAGGCCAGCAAGCATGGAGTTCCTAGAGTATTGGTTGTCCATCTGGGTGGCAACGACCTGGGGAAGAGGACGTCTTTGGAGTTGCGGTGGGCCATGATACAGGATCTGGCAAGTGTGGCCACGGCATGGACCAATTGCATATTGGTGTTCTCATTGATGGTGCCAAGATTGAGTTGGCGAGGTGTGGCGGACGGACGCGTAATTGATGAGGCCAGAAAGAAGGTGAATGGGGCGGTGGCAAAGTGGGTGCTGTCCCACGGAGGCAAGGTAGTTCGCCACCCTAGGATTCGGTTCTGAGACAGTCACCTTTTTCGGCCTGATGGTGTGCACCTATCCAATGAGGGGATGATGTTTTTCCTGGAGGATCTGTTCCTAGTGTTGCAGGAGTTAGGGTGAGGTTATGGTGGCGGTGCGAAGACTCTGGGGAGGAGTCTTTCGCTGTTGGCGGAAAAGAACGGCAGTTTGTAGTTGTATGGTAAGCTGTAGTGATTTACAGTTTGATTTGGTTTAGGTGCACTCACCTCCATCGACTTATTTGCCGCTCGACCACCCGACCGGGAGGCAGCGGAATGGGGCACCCCTCGGGGTGGGAAGTCATTGTGGGGGTGGAGCTAGCACCTATTACCGTTTTTGATAGTTTGTAGTTAAATTAAGATAGTTTTGATTTTAGCAGTCTTTTAAGGTTAGCGTCAGTTTAATAGAGCTGTTCTTTTTTCTGCCACCATATGCCGGCTGATTCGGCATCTTAACCAAAGCTTTTCATTACAGGTTTGCTATGGTTAGGGTCAAATAAATAGCTAGCAATTTTCTGCCAAATTCAAGTCTCCGTGTCTTTATTTATGGGTATAAGAGGTAACGAATGCTTACTTAGAACGAAGGGGTCCACCAAATGTCACTAGGATGTTTACGGACCCAGCCATTACCCAAACACCATAAGTTGGATGGTAGAAGTACTTCTTGTTAGAAAAAACATCAGGGTGCCATCACTTCCAAGATAAAATGAACAATTATACAAGTAACTGATATACATTTCTTTGAATCTGGCCTGGAAATAGGTAAGATTTGTATTTTCTTTATTACACTCAACATGTTAAAGTTTTCGCTTACTTACTACTTACTTACATCTAACATGCATGAAAATTGTGTAGTTTTCCAGGTACTACAGTCCCTTCTCCCAAACACTGACACTTTTTTATTATCTTCAACAACATCTATAGCACTGTGCTATATAACAATTGCTGTGTACCTGATGAGAGTCTGTTACTGCTGGCGCGACGCCGATGTCCGTCAGCACCGCATACCGCACTGCACTAGTGATCTGATTACTGTCCGGCAGCACCGCACTTATAATCAGACTAAAAATAAACTACAGGAGCTCCAAGCAACAAGGGCTGCTGGGAGCTGTAGTTTATTTTGAGTCTGATTACAAGTGCGGTGCTGCCGGACACCGACGCCTCTCCAGCAGTAACAGACTCTCACCAGGTACAGTCTGACAGTACTGCTTTTCTATCCTTTGGCCACGGGTGGCACAGCCAGGCGGCGTCCCCTCCTTGCCTGGCGCCCCTGGCGAGTGCCATCCTGGCCAATGGGTAGATACACCCCTGCAAGGGGCATTACTGTGTGGGGCATAATATGGTGCAAGGGGCATTACTGTGTGGGGCATTATATGGTGCAAGGCACATTATTGTGTGGCGCACAATAAGGTGCAAGGGGCATTACTGTGTGGGTCATTATATGGTGTCAAGGGCATTACTGTGTGGGGCACAATATGGTGCAAGGGCCATTACTGTGCGGGGCATAATATGGTGTCAAGGGCCATTACTGTGCGGGGCATAATATGGTGTCAAGGGCATTACTGTGTGGGGTGTAAGGTAGTCTATTCCTGCAAGGCCACACCACGTGCAGTGAGGCCATGCCCCCTTATTTTTTGCGTTTGTGTCTCTGGCATGCACAAATGTATCCTTTTTAAAATGTCTAGAGGTGGGAGGGGGGTATGCATATTTTAATGTTCCCACTGGGAGCCAAATTGTCTAGAAAAGGTCCTGACGGTTGGCAAAGCTTCCCCAGGTGTTTATTAGAATGAACAATGCTTGTCCAGATTTTTCTACTTTAAGTCAGAAGAGGATTTCTGCTAAATTGTCTGACAAAACGGAACAGGAGGTTTGGTTTATTCAGCATCCTATAGAGATTTGAAATAACGATTGCTTTGTTTTAATTATCATGTGGCTCTTTGCTGGTTAATCATAGATCCAGATTGGGGTAACGGAGGTGTGGGGTACGGTGCCCCTGGATTGGCTGGGCTGGATGGCTCTAGTGTGGCATACCATTACATTCTATTAACACTTATCACTTACTAATTTCTTTACTAACACTATTTCTTCAATATTTTAATTTACATCTCATTATTTTTCTATCACTTTCTGTACATAGCTTCGGCTTTCTAACACTAATTTATTAACACTATAGTTTTTTCACTGGTGTGCTGCCCTGGGCTTTCTGGCTTATGCTGATTTTTGGGGTGACCATTTGAAGTAAGAACTCCAGTCCAGACCCTGTAATAAATCCGGGCAGATGCCGGTTTACGGGCTTTTAACAAAGTTTGGATGACCGCCTCAGAGAATCCTTTGGCTCTCAGGAGTGATGCTTCAAGAGCCAGCCTGGCCAGGTCTGGAAAAAGACAAGTACGAGGAGGTCTGGGTGCTGAGGAAGTAGAAGAGGATGCTCTGTCGATAGACCCTGCAGGTCTGAGAACCAATGTGGTCTGGGCCACGCTGGAGCGACTAGAAGTAGAGATCCTCCTTCTTCTTTGAACTTCCACAGGATCCTGGGCAGGAGTGACACACGAGGGAACACGTAGGGCAGCCGAAAGTTCCATGGAATTGCCAGTGCATCCACGAACGCTGCTTGAGGATCCCTGGCCCTTGATCCGAAGACCGGAACCTTGTGATTGTGTCGAGACGCCATCAGGTCTATGTCTGGTAGGCCCCACTTGTCCACTAGGAGTTGAAAGACTTCTGCATGAAGACTCCACTCTCTGGTGTGCACGTCCTGGTGACTAAGGAAGTCCACTTCCCAGTTCAGGATGCCCGGAATGCACACTGACGATATTGCTAGCAGATGACGCTCCGCCCAACAAAGGATTTTTGATACTTCCATCATAGCCATGCGGCTTCGATTGCCGCCTTGATGATTTATGTAAGCCACCATAGTGGCATTGTCTGACCGTACTTGAACAGGCCTGTTCTGTACCAGAGGGAGGGCGAGAGTCAATGCACTGAACACCGCCCGCAAGTACAGAATGTTTATTGGGAGGAGTGACTCCTCCTTGGTCCAGCAATACTGAAAAGAGTGTTGCTCCAACACTGCACCACATCCCCTCAGACTGGCGTCCATTGTCAGCAGGACCCGGTCGGGGATCCAGAAGGGACGGCTCCTGCTCAATTGCTGGTCCTGTAGCCACCAGGTCAGCGATAGACGAACCTCCAGAGTCAAAGTGATCCTGTGAGATCTGATCTGATGAGGTAGGCCATCCCACTTGGAAAGGATTAACCTCTGCAGAGGGCGAGAATGAAATTGAGCGTACTCTACCATGTTGAATGCCAACACCATCAGGCCAAGTACTTGCATCGCCGAGTTACTCTGGGCCAGCAAAGGAAGCATCTTATCCTGTCTTGAAGTCTCAGGACTTTTTCTGGAGACAGAAACAGTCGTTGACTGTGTGTGTCCAGGAGTGCTCCCAGGTGCACGATGGTCTGAGTTGGGACCAGCGAGGATTTCTTCCAATTGATGAGCCACCCGTGGGCTTGTAGGAAGCTTACCATCAGTTGCAGATGACTGAGGAGGACATTGTGGGAGTTTGCCAGAATCAGCAAGTCGTCCAGAAACGGCATACTCCTGACACCCTGGTGATGGAGATAGGCTGTCATTATGGCCATGACCTTGGTGAAGATCCGAGGAGCCGTAACCAGTCCAAATGGTAGAGCCTGGAACTGATAATGAAGGTTGCCAATAGCAAACCGCAGATACCGCTGATGCAACATGGCAATAGGTATATGCAGGTACGCATCCTGTATATCCAGGGATACCATATAGTCTCCAGGTTCCATAGCCAGTACAATTGAGTGCAGTGTTTCCATATGGAACTTGGACACTCTCACAAACTTGTTCAGTGATTTGAGGTTGAGTATAGGCAAGAAAATTGGGTTTTGGAACTAGAAACAGGGTTGAGTAGTAACCTCTGCCTCACTGGGCCAGAGGAACTGGCACTACCACTCCTGTATTCAGGAGGGAACCCACAAACTTTTGCTGAGCTTGCGCCATTAATGGATACGAAGGGATAACCGTGGTGCAAAACTGGCAAGGGAACCGTCTCTTAAAGAAGACTGCATACCCATGAGAGACAACTTCCCGCACCCATGCGTCTGAAGTGGTCTTTAACCAGACCTAGGTGAACTGCAGAAGTCGGCCTCCCACCATGGGGTCCCCCAGGAGCCCCGTCATGTGGCAGGCTTGTCTTGTTTAGAAGCAGGCTGACGGGCCGCCCAGGACTGCTTTGCCTTGGACTTAGTGGTTTTGGGAGCACGAGATTGTCTCGAGTATGCCTGACCTTTTGCTTTCCCTTGAGGCTGAAAGGAACAAAATGTGGTACCTTTAGCCTTCTGTGCAGAAGGATTAGTATTTGGGAGGAAGGCAGTCTTAGCAGCTGCCAATTCAGACACAATTTTATTTAGGTCTTCCCCAAACAAAATGTCCCCCTTAAAGGGGAGTACTTCTTTTTGGAGTCTAGGTCCACCTTCCATGACCTCAACCCCAGAATACGGCGAGCCAGGACAGACGTAGTCGACACCTTGGCTGCTAACACACCCGCCTCAGAGGACGCCTCCTTAATCTAATCGGCGGCGTTGGTAATATGAGACAGGTATTGTCTGGCATTGTCAGATATATCCTCGGGCAGTTCTTCCTCTAATGCCTGAACCCATGCTTCAATTCCATTTGCAGCACAAGAGGCCGCAATAGTGGGTCTACGTACAGCACCTGTAAGGTAGTAAATAGACTTCAGGCATCCCTCCACATGCTTGAAATTTCCCACTTGTTACATAACTCTGCAGGGAAAGGATAGCGAGCCAAGGCCCGTTTAGACAGAGGGAATTTCTTGTCTGCATTAGGCCAGGGCTCCAGCATGATGTCCACCAATGGTCAGAATGGGGTAACAGATTTTCAACCACCTTCTGCCGTTTTTACATATACATTTTCTTAGCCACAGTAGTGGAATCCTCATCATCAGTGATTTGTAGGATTTGCTTAATAGCATCCACAAGGGCAGGGACATCAATTTGAAATGGAGAATCCTTGTAAGAAACATCTGATTCAGTATCTGACAGAACAGTATGCTCCTGCTCCTCTTCAGAAGAAACATCTGAGAGATTAGTGGATTGTGAGGTGGAAGCAGCCCACTTAGATGACCCAGAGACACGAGAGTGACCTGGAGTAGATTTTTGCCTTACCAAGGAATTATTTAATTGCTACAACTGGTTAGACAAATTTTCCGCCCAAGGCGGATTAACCATTGGGACAATTTGTGACTGTAATGGTACTCAGTAGGTTTGTGAACGCAGCCAAGGGTGGCTCCTGATTGGTTACAAGAGCTGCAGACTGACTGGGAGATGTATGACACATAGGGGGTCATTCCGAGTTGATTGCACGTAGCAACTTTTTGCTGCATGAGCGAGCAACCTGACGCCGCCTATGGGGGAGTGTATTTTGCGAACACTTGTGCAGCCCTGCTATGCTAAAAAAGTTTCACGTAAAACAAGATCAGTGCTGCAGTTACTCACCCAGTGCGACGGATCCAGCGATGAAGGTCCCGGTCCTGACATCAGACATCCGCCCTCCAAACGCCTCGACACACCTGCGTTGGCCTCACCACACCTGGAAAACGGTATCCGCCACGGGACGCCCCTCCCCGTCTGTTCGTCTTCTTGCGATCGCCGCTGCGATCACATTTATCGCTGGCGGCATCGTTGTTAATTTCCATCTGGACCGGGGGCTTTATTATGCGGGAGTGATTTCATTACTTGAATTACCTCGGAGGGGGTCTACGGGGCATCTAGTGTCTCGAGCTGTTCCGCAGAAAGGGAGGGGAGTTTGACGTCGGCTAGGAAGGATTGTATAGAATGAAATCAGGAGTGGGTTGAAAAGTAAGGGGATCAGAAGAAAGGTTGTACCTGCTGTGATATTTCATCTTCCTCACAAAGGACTGTTGGACAGTAAATTGCTTAATGGAAGTAAGTACAAGTGGTCTTCCAACTTCCCCTCTGGGATGACGATCGACTCCCAGCAGCAACAACAGCAGCGCCAGCAGCAGTAGGCGTTCCACTCAAGGATCCATTGGAGGAATCCCAGTTAGGAGAGGACTCGTCAGTCTTGCCAGTAACATGGCCTGCAGGACTATTGGAGTTCCTGTCTAAGGAGGAAATTGACATTGAGGGAGTTGGTGGTGTGGTTTGCAGGAGCTTGGTTACAAGAGGAAGGGATTTAGTGGTCAGTGGACTGCTTCCGCTGTCACCCAAAGTTTTTTAACTTGTCACTGACTTCTGATGAATGCGCTGCAGGTGACGTATAAGGGAGGATGTTCCTAGGTGGTTAACGTCCTTACCCCTACTTATTACGGCTTGACAAAGGCAACACACGGCTTGACACCTGTTGTCCGCATTTCTGTTGAAATAATTCCACACTGAAGAGGTGATTTTTTTGGGGGGTATTTTGACCAGGCATGTCAATGGCCTTATTCATCCCACGGACAACAACTGTCTCCCCAGGTGCCTGATTTAAACAAACCACATCACCATCAGAATCCTCCTCGTCAACTTCCTTCCTCGGCGCCAGCAACACCCATATCCTCATCCTGGTGTACTTCAACAGTGACATCTTCAATTTGAATATCAGGAACTGGACTGTGGGTGCTCCTTCCAGCACTTGCAGGGGGCGTGCAAATGGTGGAAGGAGCCACCTCTTCCCATCAAGAGTTGGGAAGGTCAGGCATCGCAGCCGCCGACACAATTAGACTCTCCTTGGGGATTTGTGATTTAGAACGCACATTTCTTTGCTGTGCTTTTGCCAGCTTAACTCTCTTCATTTTTCTAGCGAGAGGATGAGTGCTTCCATCGTCATGTGAAGCTGAACCACTAGTCATGAGGAACATAGGAGAGGGCCTCAGCCAGAGCCGGCGCTAGCCGTTCAGCAGCTCCTGCAAAGCAGGGAGGCGCAGGGATGAAGAGGCGCTCTCGCTGCTTTGCTGCTGCTGCTGGCTGTCGCTGCGTCTGTCACACTGTGGCAGACGCCGGCAGCGTGAAGCGCAGCTCAGGCTCAGTACCTCCGGCTCCCTCCTCTTCTCTCCTACTTCTCATCCCCACAGCCGAGCCAACCTATACGCGGGGTGCGCGGCTGAGGCTCAGCCATGGAGATAAGCCAATTGCGGACCGGCAGCCAATCAGGCGGGTGGAGCCACATTTGAAATAGCCGCTGACTGTACCAGTAGAAGATCTCCGTGACGCCCCGCTCCTACTGCAGTGTAACTGGCCACATACGGGGAAACTGGCCAGCCAGCACCTGTGTGTGGAGCGGAGATCGCTCCTGCTGGTGACTGCAGTGAGCATTTGAGCACCCGCCGCTGCTGCAGTATAGTCAGCTGAGTTCAGGAAGCCCTCCTAAACCCTAGCTGCAGGTCCTGGCACTGGTAAAGAGCAGTAGTGCGGTTCATATGGTTTCTAATTTATAATTGATAAGCTTATGGCCAGATGACCATTTAACAACAATATCTAAAGACTCCCCTACACTCACAAGAGGAGTCACATGACATCACATGGTAAGTGCCAGGACTTTATTTTCACTTTGTATTTTCAGCTATTTTTGCCACCTGTATCCTGGATTCACACCTCTCTTCCCTATTGTGTGTCCACGCCCATTCCATGTGAGACCACACCCCATTGACACACACCGTCCCTTTATTACGCATGGGAGGGCGCAAATGTATTGTTTGCAGGAGGGCGCCGAACACCCTAGCACCGGCCCTGGCCTCAGCCATTCCTTGCCACCTTGGCAAGTTTACGCTTCTCCTCAGATGATTTTAATTTATCTTTTTGGGTCATCTTACTGAACTTTTGCTTTTTGGATTTTACATGCTCTCTACTATGACATTGGGCATCGGCCTTGGCAGATGACATTGATGGCATTTCATTGTCTCTGCCATGACTAGTGGCAGCAGCTTCAGCACTAGGTGGAAGTGGATCTTGATTCCCTATTTTACCCTCCACATTTTTGTTCTCCATTTTTTAATGTGTGGAATTATATGCCAGTAATATATCTGGAATTAGACGTCAGTAATGTCTGGAATTAGATACCACTAGATAGATACCAGATACCACTGTGACTGGAATGATGATGACCTATGCATAGTGACAGGACACTACCACAGCACCCTACAGCAGCAAGATGCAGCACAAGACACTGAGCACTGACCAGTGATACTGAGCACTGATGATACTACTGAGCAGTGATACTGAGCACTGATACTGAGTACTGACACTGATCAGCACGATGCAGCACAAGACACTGAGCACTGACCAGTGATTCTGAGCACTGATGATACTACTGAGCAGTGATACTTAGAACTGACACTGAGCAGCACGATGCAGCACAAGACACTGAGCACTGACCAGTGATACTGAGCACTGATGATACTACTGAGCAGTGATACTGAGCACTGATGATACTACTGAGCAGTGATACTGAGAACTGACACTGAGCAACACGATGCAGCACAAGACACTGAGCACTGACCAGTGATACTGAGCACCGATGATACTACTAAGCAGTGATACTGAGCACTGATGATACAACTGAGCAGTGATACTGAGCACTGATGATACTACTTGTTACGCACACCAGTGCTAACAGGAGTATACCGGTGTATGAACAGAGAGGGAAGCGAAGCAAACGAACTCACAGACAGTATAACATAACATACACAGGAGGTGATGGAATAACTAATGAACACAAAGTGAACGGAGAAGCCCAAAGGCTCAGGAATTGGGTGTCTCCCTAGTGTCAGGAATGCTCAGATGGAATAGAGCGGACAATGAAGCGATGTGTAGTGATTTAACATGTGGAGCACCTGAAATGATGTTGCTAAGAGCAACAGAATAAACCCCAAAGGGTTACCAACGGGTGTGGGAATAAACTCCTTGGTCAGAGATAGAAATATAGACACAGGGAGAGTATCCACAATCCTAACCCCCACTTGCAGGGCACAGGTTCAGCTTACTGCCACTAAACTGACACCTGGACGCCCTGCACAGTGAGGGAGGATTAAGCAAGCAGGTCTGAGAGTACAGCCGCAAACCTGCTGGGTTCACAGAATAGCAAAAGAACCCCAGCAGGTCAAACAACTGACTCCAGTCTTACTGCTAGGTCCGGATTGGCAGAATGAAGTACCGAATCCCAAGGCCTATTCGCAGTAAGCAACAAGTAAATACAAAGTCACACAGTACTAGCTAACTCTCTGGAACTGACTAACAAACAAAGATTCAGCAGCATTTGCCTAGCCTGAGAGGATGGTTTATATAGCAGGTGCTGTCCACGCCCCACTCAGACCTCACAGACTGTGAGCACAAAACCAGCGCCGGATTCCCTGCCGTGCACAGAGCCTGTAACCACTACACAGAAAAAACCCGGACCGGAGTATCAGCTGCGCTCAGGTTACTTCGCTAACACTTGCCTCCCGGTTGCCATGGCGACGTGGCAGCACAGATCAGGAGATCCTAACAGTACCCCCCCTCTGACGAGGGGTCAAAGAACCCCTACCACCGGGTTTATCGGGGAACTGCGAGAAGAAAGAGCGTATCAGTCTGGGGGCATGAAGATCACAACTGCGCACCCACGACCGCTCCTCCGGGCCATACCCCTTCCAGTGCACCAAAAATGACAGCCGACCCCGAACCATCTTGGAGTCAAGAACCCTTTCAACCACAAACTCCCTCTGACCCCGTATCAGAAGAGGAGAAGGTCTTCCACTGGAAGAAGGATTACTAACCGCCAGTTTTAAAAGGGAACAATGAAATGTTTTATTGATACCCAACGAACGGGGCAGATCTAACTGAAATGCCACCGGATTGATAACCCTGGTGATCTTATAAGGGCCGATGAACCGGGGGCCAAACTTATGAGATGGCTGTCTCAACTTCAAATTCTTGGTGGACAACCAGACGAAGTCTCCTAATTTGAAGCTGCAGGGTCTTCTCCGCTTATCAAAAACCCTTTTGGTCACTAATGACACAGACACAAGGGCTTTCTTCACTTTCCTCCAAATACCCCTAAGGACCGAAACAACAGAGGAACCACCAGACGTGGAATCCAGGGGGTCAAAAGAATTGGCCTTAGGATGATGCCCATACACACAAAGGAAGGGAGAGATCCCTGTAGCAGAGTGAGCGGCGTTGTTATAGGCAAACTCCGCCATGGACAGATGAGCAACCCAGTCAGTCTGACACTTGGAGACATAACACCTGAGGAACTGCTCCAAGGACTGGTTCACCCTCTCAGTCTGCCCATTAGACTGTGGATGGTAGCCTGACGACAAGCTCTCAGAAATCTGGAGATCAGAACAAAATGCCCTCCAGAATTTGGCCACAAACTGGGATCCACGGTCAGAGACCACATCAAGTGGCAACCCGTGGAGGCGCACAACATGCTGCATAAATAACTCAGACAGGCGTCTGGCCGATGGCAACCAACCAGTGGAACGAAATGCGCCATCTTCGAAAACCTGTCAACGACAACCCAAATGGCTGTCATCCCTGAGGATTTGGGCAAGTCCACCACAAAATCCATGGAAATGTGGGTCCATGGCTTAGACGGAATAGAGAGTGGATGTAATGGGCCGACAGGAACCCCTCTAGGAGTTTTATTTCGGGCACAAACGTCACATGCCCGAACCCACTGATCCACATCCCTAGCCACCGAGGGCCACCACACCGCCCTAGACAGCAACTCCCGAGTTCTGGCAATACCCGGATGCCCTGCCGACCTCTTGGCATGGAATTCCAGGAACACTCGCTGTCTTAACCTAGGAGGCACAAACAAGAGACCGACCGGAAGGTCTGGAGGAGCCTGCTCCTGTGCTCTAAGGACTAATGACAAGAGGTCCTGGGTAATGCCCACTTTAATACATGATGGGGACACAATGGGCAATGGCTCCTCGGTGGTCTCTTGAACTGGAGCAAAACTCCGCGAGAGCGCATCAGCCTTGATGTTTTTTGACCCAGGGCGATATGTTATCAAAAAATTAAAGCAAGGGGCGTGGCCTGACTGGAGAGGCAGCTGGATGCAGGGAATTAGAGCTCCTGCTTCCACACACTTAAATAGCGCCTATTGCTGAGTATATTGCCACCCCTGTGCCAATTAGTACCCCCGACGGCCTTAGGTACCTGCATACCCGTCCGCGGAGCCGGGGGACCGCTTCTTCGGTCCTTGCGGGTTGCGGCCTGTACCAGGGGACGAAGCCGCGGACTTGATTTCAGCTTCCGGTCCGCCGAGAAGCTCCGTGGGGCCTGCTGACTCCTACAACCAACGGAGCTCCCTCGTCCCCCCCTCGTCCGTCCTCCCTACCTTGGAGCCTGCTGTCTGCCCTCCGGCTCCCCCTTGCAGCGCCGTTGGTAGCCGGTGGAGCGGATCTCGGATCCCGGCAACTGAGGACAGACGCGCACTTCCGGTGCTGCACCAGCGCGTCTCTGCTGCTCCCTGCTCCACCGACGGCGGCCATCTTGTGGTTGGCGCCGCCGAACATACTGGAGCTGCGGCGGCTGCTTGGACACATCTCTGAGGCCCCCGAATTTAGCACCACACTCCCAGTGCCCCCCTTGTGCTGACCCCGTACACAGACGGCCGCGGACGCGGGGGAGACCCGCGGGACGGGACACTTCCGGTGGCCATCTTGGGATTGGCGCCACCCCAGAACCTGGCCGTCAGCTTATAACTCTCTGGACGTAGGGGCCGTGGAGCCAGGAGAGTCACTGGGCCCCTTTACGGACTGCAGCCTGCCTCCCCTATACTATTCAGAGATCAGGCATCAGGGGGGCCAGCTGGGGGCACCACCGAGGCCCGTTGGACCACTTGGACCTGCTGGTGACCTGGAGGCTTCCGGGCTGACACTCTCCCGTACTCACCACCAGCGAAGCCGAGAACCGCCCGCGGCCGCCACGAAGCTCCTAGTCTCACCACCAGCGCAGAGGCTCCTAGCAAGACTAGCGGTGACCCCTGTCCACGATACCACACACTTTCTACGGCCGGTATACTCCTGCACCTGATCCTCCCCGGGGTGGCTCCTGGACAAAGCATACCACTCTTTCAGTCCAAGTTTTCCCACACGAAAGATACCGCTACACTCTCTAGCACCGTACCTACCCCTCTCATTGTCGTACCTACTCATCTACAATACGAGCCTGCACATTACGACAGAGGATCGCTACATCTGATCTACCGAAGGCCATCCATCGCTGCGAGCGTGACGCACGAGTGCTATATGAAAGATACCACTCCACTCCAAATACGTGGTGACTGACACACTCACGAACGGCACCGTTTAGGTATCCCTCAACTCTCTAAGACGCCCACCAACCCTCATGTTCCACTGATTACATCATAACTCAACCCTCCAGTGGTTCCCTCCCTGGTAACTAGAAAGATTCATTCTACCCATTTATCTCAACTCTTTGTGCGGTCCCTTATACTCCAAACTCACCTACCAAGGTGCAAACATGTCCAAACCTAACCCGAACACAAGAAGACGTGCGGGTACAGACATTTCTCAACACTTCACCAAAACCGACAAAGGTGACAAATCCTCCCTACCCTCTGGCCCTCCTTCTCCCAGCCTATCTTTCCCAGGTGGAGACGACCCGCTACCCTCACCCGCCCCATCGACCAAGGAGGATATCATGGCTCTGAAGTCGCTCATAATGGACTTTAAAGAATCACTAGAAACCAAACTCGACAGAGCAGTTACCTCTATTAGGTCAGATATCTCATCCTTATCCTCCAGAACCTCCAAACTAGAAGCCAGACAAGACGTTCTACAGAAAGACCATATAGAAACGGTCAGAGATATAGACCATCTCATCCAAGATATAACGGAGCTCCGATCCAAGAATGAGGATTTGGAAAATCGCGAGAGGAGAAATAATCTCAGAATCCGCAACATCCCAGAGTCCATTCTCCCGGCAGCTCTCGAAACATACCTCCAAAGGCTGTTCTCCGCCCTTCTGCCAAATGCGGCTTCTCGGGAGCTACCTTTGGAAAGAGCTCACAGAGCCCTCCGGCCTAGGCCCCGCGATGGCGAGCCCCCGAGAGACGTCATCATGCGCTTTCTCAACTTCAAGGATAAAGAGATGGTCCTTCTCCCGACCCGGGGTAAACCACACATACTGTTCGAGGATGTCAAGTTACAATTCTTTCAGGACTTGGCCCCCTCCACCATACTTAAAAGGAGGGAACTCAGAGATTTAACATCAGCTCTCCGCGCACGAGGTATCCGCTACCGCTGGGGATTCCCCTTCAAGCTCCTGATCGAATATAACGGAAAAACAATCGTCATCAAAGACCCAAGAGAAGGAAATGACTTCCTATCTCACCTGGAGGACTCTGACCCACTTGTTGACCAAAGTTCTAACCTTCATCCGCCCTGATCGCCTCAGCACCTATTACTACATGGACACTCCATTCAGTATACCGTTATAATATTCCTGTTGACTATTTTACCTGTTTTTAGTTTTACATCTTGATAGTTCCAAAGGCCTATTGAACATTGTCTGCCCATACTTATCCCCAGCCCACCTCACTAGCCCCGCTACCCAAAGACTAGCGGTTAAGGCTACCCCCTTGGGCCCGCCCACATATATGCTTCACGCAGCATACCGATAACTAACACATACCATATACTCCTATATAGGAACCAAGACGCTCAGTTCGAAGATTTAACTACTTTTTAGTTTTGTTGTTATTAATGTTGTAGTGCTATTTCCGCACTTATCGTTTGACCTTACACAACACCCTTTAACCACATATCACTCACACAAGGACTTATTCACCTCTTATCTACTAATACCTTTACCACACAGACCACCACTGGAGGGACGTGTTCCTCCGACCCCTGTACTTGCCACACAAACCCACACTGTTGTCTTCAAATTCATAGACACGCCTCCCTACCTCTTCCCCTCTGTGGAGGGAGTACGTTCGCTCCCCGACGCTCCTCCACTTTGGATCCTTTGATCCTACTCTCTGTGCCCGTTCCTTCTCGCTGGTCGTAAGGAACTTCTACACAGGCTCACCCTAACTCTCCCCCCCCCCCCTTTCCTTTTTTTTCTTTCTTTTTTCTTCCCCTTTTTTTTTTCTTCTTCTCTTTTTTCTCTCTCTCTTCTCACTTCCGTTTTATTTTCTCTTCCTCCTCACCCTCTACACCCCTCTCTTCCTCCTCCATCTTTCCTCTGCGCATCCTCTTCACACCTACAAGGATGCCCCTACTCCTGGCATCCTTGAACACCAAGGGTCTCAATACCCCCCAGAAGCGCTCGTCCCTGTTCCGTTCTCTTCAAACTCTAAAAGTGGGAATTGTGCTCATTGAAGAAACTCACTTCAAATCCCGGTCACACCCCTCCCTAACCACTAAACGCTTCCCAACAGCCTTTTATTCCTCAAGCCAATCGAAACACAATGGGGTGGCCATCCTGATCCACTCCAAAATCCCATTCACACTCCATTCGACCCACACAGACTCAGATGGCCGATATGTCATTCTGACAGGCACGATCGGACACCTGGAATGCACGATCGCCACAGTCTACGCCCCTAACTCCGGGCAATCCTCTTTTTTCAATACTTTTTTCTCAGATCTAAATAAATTCAGAAAAGGTTACCTAATTCTGGGAGGGGACTTCAACACTGTCCCAGACACCGACCAAGACAAATCCTCTGGCCAATCCCGCCCCCACCGAGACTCACCTTCACGCTCTTTAAACAAACACATCCACGAATCTGGCCTCTTTGACGTATGGCGAGCTCTCAACCCAACAGCTAGAGACTATACCTTCTTCTCGACCCCGCACCAATCATACTCCCGTATTGATCTCTTTTATTGCGGCACAATGCTCTCTCAACACGTACTAGACTCATCTATCCTTACTAACCCTTGGTCAGATCACTCCATTAGCACTGCCTCCTTCGACTTCCTTGACACCCCGACAACTCGCCCCAACTGGAGACTAAACGAAACGCTCTTGAAAATTCCTCAATTTCAGGAAAAAATCAAGCTAGCCCTAGAAGACTACTTCTCATTAAACATGAGTGACTCCAATTGCACCCCACTAATTTGGGAAGCTCATAAAGCCGTAATCAGGGGACACATCATTAATTACGCGTCACATAGAAACAGAGACCGCAAACAAAAAATATCATCCCTTACAGTTGAAGTCCACAATCTAGAAACACTCCATAAACAACGTCCCTCGCAACCTCTTTACTCGAAACTCACTTCAACCAGGGCAGCTTTGAATGCTATACTAGCCGAAAAAACCGAGCACTCACTCCGCTGGCTGAAACAAAAGTTCTACGAAAAAAGTAATAAAGCCGATTCACTACTAGCCGGCAGATTAAGGGCTCGAAAGGCACACACTGCTATCCCGGCCATCAAAGACGAACATGACTCCCTACATTACAACCCAAAGACTATTAACTCTCTCTTTCGGACGTATTATGAACAGCTGTACAACTTACCAGACACCTCCTCCTCTATAGACCCGGCTCACCCCACGGTTACAGACTACTTAGCCTCCGCAGATCTACCTCGTATCGACACCAACACTTCCATGGCCCTTAACAAACCCATCACCCCCGAAGAATTATCCCTAGCTATCGGTAGTCAGAAACCATCCAAGGCCCCAGGCCCAGATGGCTACCCAATGTCATACTACAAAACTTTTCAACCTGTACTAATCCCTCACCTCACGTCACTATTCAACCTCATCTTAGATGGATCATCTTTCCACCCTCACACCACCAAGGCCGTCATTACCGTGATCCCAAAACCTAATAAAGATCCCCAGTTCATTTCAAATTACAGACCCATATCACTTTTAAACTCAGACCTGAAAATCTTCGCCAAAGTACTAGCTAATAGACTTAATCCCATTCTCCCCTCGCTCATACACCCCGACCAAGTGGGCTTCGTTCAATCCAGACAGGCACTCGACAACACTAGGCGCGTCGTGGATATCATCGACCACATTAATCTTCACAAGATCCCGTCCCTGACCCTTGCTTTAGACGCAGAGAAGGCCTTTGACAGAGTCTCCTGGCCCTTCATGCGACAGACTCTACAACGTTTTGGCCTTCAGGGTAAATTCCTTCAAGCCATACAAGCCTTATACCAGAACCCCTCGGCGTCGGTTCTTTCCAACGGCCTCCTATCGGACCCCCTCAAAATTTCAAATGGAACACGACAGGGATGCCCACTATCTCCCCTCATATTCGCACTCATCATTGAACCCCTTGCAAACCACATCTGGACAAATCCCGACATCACGGGAGTCCAAGTCAATCACACTCAATACACCATCTCCCTCTTCGCCGACGACATCCTTCTGACCCTGACAAACCCAACCATCTCCCTCCCGAACCTCTTTAAAGAACTAACCACATATGGCAATCTCTCGGGTTATAAAATTAACCAGACCAAATCCGAAGCCCTGTCTTTGCATATTCCCAAACTGACTAAGCTACAACTACAAAAGAATTTTAATTTTTCCTGGCGCAGACGCTCCCTCAAATATCTCGGAATCTCCATCACCAAATCTTACAGCTCTCTCTACAAGGCTAATTACCCCCCTCTCATCACATCAATTCTTACTGATATCCAACAATGGGAATCTTACTTTCTCTCCTGGGTGGGACGAATTAACGCTATAAAAATGAACACCCTTCCCAAACTTCTCTATTTGTTTCAGACACTCCCAATTTCTGTGCCCTCACAGACCCTCAACAAACTCCAGTCCTCCCTCTGTAAATTTATCTGGAACCACAAAAAGCCTAGAATCCGGCGAGATATCTTAGCCAAACACTCTCAAAACAGCGGTCTGGGTCTTCCCATCCTTCAACGCTATTATGACGCAGCCAGATTAAGTCAATTAGTTGCCTGGCATGCCCCAAAACGCACTAAGAGATGGGTCGACCTAGAGAGCGATTTGTCGGGACTCCCATCTATCTCCCACTCGCCTTGGCTCTCAAGCAAACTACACACCCCTCCCCACCGCACCCCTCCCGCAATAGAACTGACACTTACACACTGGCGAAACCTAAACAAAAAATTAAAACTATCAAACCACCCCTCCCCCCTGACTCCCATATGGAACAACCCTGCATTTACCCCGGGACTCTCTCGAGAAATGGCCCGCCCTTGGATCTCAGCAGGAGCTACCAGAATACACCACTTCACGGGGACTCACTCCATTAAATCATTTTCGGATTTACAATCCGCGCACAACCTACCTAACTCTCTGTTCTATCAGTACCTACAAATTCGCCACTTCCTTTCCTCTCTACAATTAACGTTTCCTCTATCGGCCCCCACACCTCTCGAGAGACTTTGTATCTACAACCCTACCAATAGAGGTACTATCTCCCTCCTCTACAAAACTGTCCTCAGCCCGACACCCCCACCTCTTGAACCACATGAGATTGCATGGGAGACTGACATGGGGTACCACTTAGAGGACGAGGGCTGGGATACAATCCGCACCACGATCTCTCATTGTTCCATTAGTGTGGCCATAAGAGAAAACTCATACAAAATATACACAAGATGGTACCTAGTACCGGACCGATTGCATAGAATCTACCCCGACACCTCCAACCTTTGCTGGAGAAACTGCGGCCACGTAGGCACATTCTACCATATTTGGTGGACCTGCCCGGTGATTGTTCGATACTGGGCAAAGGTTCGTAAGCTTATCTCACGATTAGTTGATTTACCAATACCCCTATCACCCGCGAACCTCCTCCTCTGCTCCCCACCCGACCACATCTCTAAAGACTCTAAAAGCCTGGTTCTCTTCATATCCTGCGCAGCAAAATATCAAATAGCCAGTAAATGGAAGGACCCCGAAGCCCCCACCAGCCAAGCTCTCACAAATAGAATCTGGTTTGTTGCAAACATGGAATACATTACTAGCCTTCGCCATAACACAGTTAAAAAGTTCCACTCCACCTGGCTCCCATGGTACAGACTCCACGACCGCCCCCTCCCGGGATTGGGTTAAACAAAGACCCCACCCCGCAACCACAACCACTCTTCCTATATTCTCCCCCCCCCCCCCCCCCCTTTATTTATTTATTTTTTTTTATTTTTTTTCTTCTTTCTCTCTCCCTTTCTATCTCTTCCCTCTCCTCTTTCTCATTTTTCCTCTGATTCCCTGGACTCACGTCCAATTAAAGACACCGCCCTACTCCCTCGTCCTCTTCCTCCCCACATAGTTATGGACCCCTCGGTTTCTACTCCTTCGTCTCCCACATGACCTCTCTATCAACCGTACCACACTCTCCCACAGTCCTCTCAAGGAAGTTTCTTTGTCTATCTTCTTTTCTCTGTATCGACCATTTTGTTTTTACAGATACTCTGTTCACTGTTTATATACTTACAGTTGATGTATATGTTTCTAACATAAAATAAAAAATTATATGATGAGAAAAAAAAAAATTAAAGCAAGCAAAAAACAAAGCCCATCGTGCCTGCCTGGCATTGAGCCGCTTCGCTGACTCTAAATATGCCAGATTCTTATGGTCGGTGAGAATTGAGACCACAAACTTAGCCCCCTCAAGCCAGTGTCTCCACTCCCCGAGTGCATCCTTTATAGCCAACAATTCCCGGTTACCCACATCATAATTCATCTCGGCAGACGAAAATTTACGGGAAAAGTAAGCACAGGGATGAAGGCGATTATCAGACACCCCCATCTGAGAGAGCACTGCCCCAATACCTATCTCAGAGGCATCCACTTCTACCACAAAAGGACGCTCTGGATCTGGGTGTCGCAGCACCTTGGCCGAGACAAATGCCCTTTTGAGACGGGCAAAGGCCGTTTTGGCCTCACAAGACCAGTGAGCAACATCCGCCCCTTTCTTAGTGAGTGCCACCAAGGGGGCCATTATAGACGAAAATCCAGCGATAAACCGTCTATAAAAATTCGCAAAGCCCAGAAAACGCTGAAGCGCCTTCAAACTAGTGGGCTGCACCCAATCCAGGACTGCCTGTACCTTAGAACCCTCCATTTGGAAACCTTCTGAGGAGATAATATACCCTAGAAATGCGATTTGCTGGACTTCAAACTCGCACTTCTCCAGCTTCGCCCCAAGCTGGTGGTCTCTGAGTTTCTGGAGGACTAAGAGTACATGCTTCCGATGTTCCTCCAGGGAATGAGAGAAGATTAGGATGTCATCTAGATAAACAACTAAGAATCTATCCAAATATTCCCTGAGCACATCGTTCATGAATTCCTGGAAGACTGCCGGGGCATTAGAGAGCCCAAAAGGCATCACCAAATATTCATAATGCCCTGAGTGGGTATTAAAGGCAGTCTTCCATTCATCCCCCTCTCTTATTCGGATTAGATTGTAAGCACCGCGTAGGTCAATCTTAGAAAAAATGGTGGCAGTACGAAGCTGGTCAAACAAAACCGAAATGAGAGGCAGTGGGTACGAGTTTTTAATCGTGATACGGTTCAATTCCCTGAAGTCGATGCAGGGTCGCAACGAACCGTCCTTTTTACCCACGAAAAAGAACCCCGACCCAACTGGGGACTGTGAGGGTCTGATAAATCCCTTAGCCAAGTTCTCCTGAATGTACTCTGCCATAGCCTGAGTCTCAGGACGTGACAGGGAGTACAACCTGCTCTTGGGAAGCTTAGCATCCGGTAACAAATCAATGGCACAGTCATAGGGGCGATGGGGAGGTAGTACCTCCGCAACTTTTTTGGAGAACACATCCGCAAAATCTGCATAACATCCTGGCAATCCTGGCAAACTTAGCTGCGAGAGCCTGACTGGAAGGCTCAAGCAACTCCTGAAACAATCACTACCCCAACTAAGAATCTCCCCAGAGACCCAGTCAAATTGAGGGTTATGGGCCCTTAACCAGGGTAACCCCAAAACCAATGGGGCAAAAGAACAGACAGTCACATAAAAAGACAATTTTTCAGAGTGTGTGGCTCCAATAAACAAAGGAATTTGGCTGGTGCAGGAGGTAATTTTACCCTGGGACAATGGTTCCCCGTTTAACCCACAGATCTCAATCTCTGATGCCAAAGGTACTGAGGGAACAGAGTGTTCCAAGGCGAATTGACGGTCCATGAAAACCCCATCGGCCCCACTGTCAACTAGAGATGAGCGGGTTCGGTTTCTCTGAATCCGAACCCGCCCGAACTTCATGTTTTTTTACACGGGTCCGAGCGACTCGGATCTTCCCGCCTTGCTCGGTTAACCCGAGCGCGCCCGAACGTCATCATCATGCTGTCGGATTCTCGCGAGGCTCGGATTCTATCGCGAGACTCGGATTCTATATAAGGAGCCGCGCGTCGCGGCCATTTTCACACGTGCATTGAGATTGATAGGGAGAGGACGTGGCTGGCGTCCTCTCCGTTTAGAAATTAAAATAGATAGGAGAGTGAGAGTGAGACACTTCATTTACTTACTGGAGCTTAGGAGGAGTTATACTAGTGACTGATGACCAGTGACCTGACCACCAGTGCAGTTTTATAATTTATTATTATTTAATAATCCGTTCTGTTCTTGTTCTCTGCCTGAAAAAAACGATACACAGTGACTCAGTCACACTCACATACCATATCTGTGCTCAGCCCAGTGTGCTGCATCATCTATGTATAATATCTGACTGTGCTCACACAGCTTAATTGTGGGGGAGACTGGGGAGCAGTTATAGGTTATAGCAGGAGCCAGGAGTACATATTAAACAGTGCACACTTTTGCTGCCAGAGTGCCACTGCCAGTGTGACTGACCACTGACCACTGTGACCAGTGACCTGACCACACTGACCACCAGTATAGTATATTGTGATTGAATGTCTGCCTGAAAAAGTACACTCGTCGTGTGACTTGTGTGGTGTTTTTTTATTCTATAAAAATTAAAAAACTCATTCTGCTGACAGACAGTGTCCACTCCAGCAGGTCCGTCATTATATAATATATACCTGTCCGGCTGCAGTAGTGATATATATATATTTTTTATATCATTATTTATCATCCAGTCTACTAGCAGCAGACACAGTACGGTAGTTCACGGCTGTAGCTACCTCTGTGTCGGCACTCGGCAGTCCATCCATAATTGTATACCACCTACCCGTGGTTTTTTTTTTCTTTCTTCTTTATACATACTACATCTCATTATCATCCAGTCTATATTAGCAGCAGACACAGTACAGTACGGTAGTCCACGGCTGTAGCTACCTCTGTGTCGGCACTCGGCAGTCCATCCATAATTGTATACCACCTACCCGTGTTTTTCTTTTTCTTTCTTCTTTATACATACTACATCTCATTATCAACCAGTCTATATTAGCAGCAGACACAGTACGGTAGTTCACGGCTGTAGCTACCTCTGTGTCGGCACTCGGCAGTCCATCCATAATTGTATACCACCTACCCGTGGTTTTTTTTTTCTTTCTTCTTTATACATACATACTACATCTCATTATCATCCAGTCTATATTAGCAGCAGACACAGTACAGTACGGTAGTCCACGGCTGTAGCTACCTCTGTGTCGGCACTCGGCAGTCCATCCATAATTGTATACCACCTACCCGTGGTTTTTTTTTTCTTTCTTCATTATACATACTACATCTCATTATCAACCAGTCTATATTAGCAGCAGACACAGTACAGTACGGTAGTCCACGGCTGTAGCTACCTCTGTGTCGGCACTCGGCAGTCCATCCATAATTGTATACCACCTACCCGTGGTTTTTTTTTTCTTTCTTCTTTATACATACTACATCTCATTATCATCCAGTCTATATTAGCAGCAGACACAGTACAGTACAGTAGTCCACGGCTGTAGCTACCTCTGTGTCGGCACTCGGCACTCGGCAGTCCATCCATAATTGTATACCACCTACCCGTGGTTTTTTTTTTCTTTCTTCTTTATACATACTACATCTCATTATCAACCAGTCTATATTAGCAGCAGACACAGTACAGTACGGTAGTCCACGGCTGTAGCTACCTCTGTGTCGGCACTCGGCAGTCCATCCATAATTGTATACCACCTACCCGTGGTTTTTTTTTTCTTTCTTCTTTATACATACTACATCTCATTATCATCCAGTCTATATTAGCAGCAGACACAGTACAGTACAGTAGTCCACGGCTGTAGCTACCTCTGTGTCGGCACTCGGCACTCGGCAGTCCATCCATAATTGTATACCACCTACCCGTGTTTTTTTCTTTCTTTCTTCTTTATACATACTACATCTCATTATCAACCAGTCTATATTAGCAGCAGACACAGTACAGTACGGTAGTCCACGGCTGTAGCTACCTCTGTGTCGGCACTCGGCAGTCCATCCATAATTGTATACCACCTACCCGTGGTTTTTTTTTTCTTTCTTCTTTATACATACTACATCTCATTATCATCCAGTCTATATTAGCAGCAGACACAGTACAGTACGGTAGTCCACGGCTGTAGCTACCTCTGTGTCGGCACTCGGCAGTCCATCCATAATTGTATACCACCTACCCGTGGTTTTTTCTTTCTTTCTTCTTTATACATACTACATCTCATTATCATCCAGTCTATATTAGCAGCAGACACAGTACAGTACGGTAGTCCACGGCTGTAGCTACCTCTGTGTCGGCACTCGGCAGTCCATCCATAATTGTATACCACCTACCCGTGGTTTTTTTTTTCTTTCTTCTTTATACATACATACTACATCTCATTATCATCCAGTCTATATTAGCAGCAGACACAGTACAGTACGGTAGTCCACGGCTGTAGCTACCTCTGTGTCGGCACTCGGCAGTCCATCCATAATTGTATACCACCTACCCGTGGTTTTTTTTTTCTTTCTTCATTATACATACTACATCTCATTATCATCCAGTCTATATTAGCAGCAGACACAGTACAGTACGGTAGTCCACGGCTGTAGCTACCTCTGTGTCGGCACTCGGCAGTCCATCCATAAGTATACTAGCATCCATCCATCTCCATTGTTTACCTGAGGTGCCTTTTAGTTGTGCCTATTAAAATATGGAGAACAAAAATGTTGAGGTTCCAAAATTAGGGAAAGATCAAGATCCACTTCCACCTCGTGCTGAAGCTGCTGCCACTAGTCATGGCCGAGACGATGAAATGCCAGCAACGTCGTCTGCCAAGGCCGATGCCCAATGTCATAGTACAGAGCATGTCAAATCCAAAACACCAAATATCAGTAAAAAAAGGACTCCAAAACCTAAAATAAAATTGTCGGAGGAGAAGCGTAAACTTGCCAATATGCCATTTACCACACGGAGTGGCAAGGAACGGCTGAGGCCCTGGCCTATGTTCATGGCTAGTGGTTCAGCTTCACATGAGGATGGAAGCACTCAGCGTCTCGCTAGAAAACTGAAAAGACTCAAGCTGGCAAAAGCACCGCAAAGAACTGTGCGTTCTTCGAAATCCCAAATCCACAAGGAGAGTCCAATTGTGTCGGTTGCGATGCCTGACCTTCCCAACACTGGACGTGAAGAGCATGCGCCTTCCACCATTTGCACGCCCCCTGCAAGTGCTGGAAGGAGCACCCGCAGTCCAGTTCCTGATAGTCAGATTGAAGATGTCAGTGTTGAAGTACACCAGGATGAGGAGGATATGGGTGTTGCTGGCGCTGGGGAGGAAATTGACCAGGAGGATTCTGATGGTGAGGTGGTTTGTTTAAGTCAGGCACCCGGGGAGACACCTGTTGTCCGTGGGAGGAATATGGCCGTTGACATGCCTGGTGAAAATACCAAAAAAATCAGCTCTTCAGTGTGGAGGTATTTCAACAGAAAAGCAGACAACAGGTGTCAAGCCGTGTGTTGCCTTTGTCAAGCTGTAATAAGTAGGGGTAAGGACGTTAACCACCTCGGAACATCCTCCCTTATACGTCACCTGCAGCGCATTCATAATAAGTCAGTGACAAGTTCAAAAACTTTGGGCGACAGCGGAAGCAGTCCACTGACCAGTAAATCCCTTCCTCTTGTAACCAAGCTCACGCAAACCACCCCACCAACTCCCTCAGTGTCAATTTCCTCCTTCCCCAGGAATGCCAATAGTCCTGCAGGCCATGTCACTGGCAATTCTGACGAGTCCTCTCCTGCCTGGGATTCCTCCGATGCATCCTTGCGTGTAACGCCTACTGCTGCTGGCGCTGCTGTTGTTGCTGCTGGGAGTCGATGGTCATCCCAGAGGGGAAGTCGTAAGCCCACTTGTACTACTTCCAGTAAGCAATTGACTGTCCAACAGTCCTTTGCGAGGAAGATGAAATATCACAGCAGTCATCCTGCTGCAAAGCGGATAACTGAGGCCTTGACAACTATGTTGGTGTTAGACGTGCGTCCGGTATCCGCCGTTAGTTCACAGGGAACTAGACAATTTATTGAGGCAGTGTGCCCCCGTTACCAAATACCATCTAGGTTCCACTTCTCTAGGCAGGCGATACCGAGAATGTACACGGACGTCAGAAAAAGACTCACCAGTGTCCTAAAAAATGCAGTTGTACCCAATGTCCACTTAACCACGGACATGTGGACAAGTGGAGCAGGGCAGGGTCAGGACTATATGACTGTGACAGCCCACTGGGTAGATGTATGGACTCCCGCCGCAAGAACAGCAGCGGCGGCACCAGTAGCAGCATCTCGCAAACGCCAACTCTTTCCTAGGCTGGCTACGCTTTGTATCACCGCTTTCCAGAATACGCACACAGCTGAAAACCTCTTACGGCAACTGAGGAAGATCATCGCGGAATGGCTTACCCCAATTGGACTCTCCTGTGGATTTGTGGCATCGGACAACGCCAGCAATATTGTGTGTGCATTAAATATGGGCAAATTCCAGCACGTCCCATGTTTTGCACATACCTTGAATTTGGTGGTGCAGAATTTTTTAAAAAACGACAGGGGCGTGCAAGAGATGCTGTCGGTGGCCAGAAGAATTGCGGGACACTTTCGGCGTACAGGCACCACGTACAGAAGACTGGAGCACCACCAAAAACTACTGAACCTGCCCTGCCATCATCTGAAGCAAGAAGTGGTAACGAGGTGGAATTCAACCCTCTATATGCTTCAGAGGTTGGAGGAGCAGCAAAAGGCCATTCAAGCCTATACAATTGAGCACGATATAGGAGGTGGAATGCACCTGTCTCAAGTGCAGTGGAGAATGATTTCAACGTTGTGCAAGGTTCTGATGCCCTTTGAACTTGCCACACGTGAAGTCAGTTCAGACACTGCCAGCCTGAGTCAGGTCATTCCCCTCATCAGGCTTTTGCAGAAGAAGCTGGAGACATTGAAGGAGGAGCTAACACGGAGCGATTCCGCTAGGCATGTGGGACTTGTGGATGGAGCCCTTAATTCGCTTAACAAGGATTCACGGGTGGTCAATCTGTTGAAATCAGAGCACTACATTTTGGCCACCGTGCTCGATCCTAGATTTAAAGCCTACCTTGGATCTCTCTTTCCGGCAGACACAAGTCTGCTGGGGTTGAAAGACCTGCTGGTGAGAAAATTGTCATGTCAAGCGGAACGCGACCTGTCAACATCTCCTCCTTCACATTCTCCCGCAACTGGGGGTGCGAGGAAAAGGCTCAGAATTCCGAGCCCACCCGCTGGCGGTGATGCAGGGCAGTCTGGAGCGACTGCTGATGCTGACATCTGGTCCGGACTGAAGGACCTGACAACGATTACGGACATGTCGTCTACTGTCACTGCATATGATTCTCTCACCATTGAAAGAATGGTGGAGGATTATATGAGTGACCGCATCCAAGTAGGCACGTCACACAGTCCGTACTTATACTGGCAGGAAAAAGAGGCAATTTGGAGGCCCTTGCACAAACTGGCTTTATTCTACCTAAGTTGCCCTCCCACAAGTGTGTACTCCGAAAGAGTGTTTAGTGCCGCCGCTCACCTTGTCAGCAATCGGTGTACGAGGTTACATCCAGAAAATGTGGAGAAGATGATGTTCATTAAAATGAATTATAATCAATTCCTCCGTGGAGACATTGACCAGCAGCAATTGCCTCCACAAAGTACACAGGGAGCTGAGATGGTGGATTCCAGTGGGGACGAATTGATAATCTGTGAGGAGGGGGATGTACACGGTGATATATCGGAGGATGATGATGAGGTGGACATCTTGCCTCTGTAGAGCCAGTTTGTGCAAGGAGAGATTAATTGCTTCTTTTTTGGTGGGGGTCCAAACCAACCCGTCATTTCAGTCACAGTCGTGTGGCAGACCCTGTCACTGAAATGATGGGTTGGTTAAAGTGTGCATGTCCTGTTTATACAACATAAGGGTGGGTGGGAGGGCCCAAGGACAATTCCATCTTGCACCTCTTTTTTCTTTAATTTTTCTTTGCGTCATGTGCTGTTTGGGGAGGGTTTTTTGGAAGGGACATCCTGCGTGACACTGCAGTGCCACTCCTAGATGGGCCCGGTGTTTGTGTCGGCCACTAGGGTCGCTTATCTTACTCACACAGCTACCTCATTGCGCCTCTTTTTTTCTTTGCGTCATGTGCTGTTTGGGGAGAGTTTTTTGGAAGGGACATCCTGCGTGACACTGCAGTGACACTCCTAGATGGGCCCGGTGTTTGTGTCGGCCACTAGGGTCGCTTATCTTACTCACACAGCTACCTCATTGCGCCTCTTTTTTTCTTTGTGTCATGTGCTGTTTGGGGAGGGTTTTTTGGAAGGGACATCCTGCGTGACACTGCAGTGACACTCCTAGATGGGCCCGGTGTTTGTGTCGGCCACTAGGGTCGCTTATCTTACTCACACAGCTACCTCATTGCGCCTCTTTTTTTCTTTGCGTCATGTGCTGTTTGGGGAGGGTTTTTTGGAAGGGACATCCTGCGTGACACTGCAGTGACACTCCTAGATGGGCCCGGTGTTTGTGTCGGCCACTAGGGTCGCTTATCTTACTCACACAGCTACCTCATTGCGCCTCTTTTTTTCTTTGCGTCATGTGCTGTTTGGGGAGGGTTTTTTGGAAGGGACATCCTGCGTGACACTGCAGTGACACTCCTAGATGGGCCCGGTGTTTGTGTCGGCCACTAGGGTCGCTTATCTTACTCACACAGCTACCTCATTGCGCCTCTTTTTTTCTTTGCGTCATGTGCTGTTTGGGGAGGGTTTTTTGGAAGGGACATCCTGCGTGACACTGCAGTGACACTCCTAGATGGGCCCGGTGTTTGTGTCGGCCACTAGGGTCGCTTATCTTACTCACACAGCTACCTCATTGCGCCTCTTTTTTTCTTTGCGTCATGTGCTGTTTGGGGAGGGTTTTTTGGAAGGGACATCCTGCGTGACACTGCAGTGACACTCCTAGATGGGCCCGGTGTTTGTGTCGGCCACTAGGGTCGCTTATCTTACTCACACAGCTACCTCATTGCGCCTCTTTTTTTCTTTGCGTCATGTGCTGTTTGGGGAGGGTTTTTTGGAAGGGACATCCTGCGTGACACTGCAGTGACACTCCTAGATGGGCCCGGTGTTTGTGTCGGCCACTAGGGTCGCTTATCTTACTCACACAGCTACCTCATTGCGCCTCTTTTTTTCTTTGCGTCATGTGCTGTTTGGGGAGGGTTTTTTGGAAGGGACATCCTGCGTGACACTGCAGTGACACTCCTAGATGGGCCCGGTGTTTGTGTCGGCCACTAGGGTCGCTTATCTTACTCACACAGCTACCTCATTGCGCCTCTTTTTTTCTTTGCGTCATGTGCTGTTTGGGGAGGGTTTTTTGGAAGGGACATCCTGCGTGACACTGCAGTGACACTCCTAGATGGGCCCGGTGTTTGTGTCGGCCACTAGGGTCGCTTATCTTACTCACACAGCTACCTCATTGCGCCTCTTTTTTTCTTTGCGTCATGTGCTGTTTGGGGAGGGTTTTTTGGAAGGAACATCCTGCGTGACACTGCAGTGACACTCCTAGATGGGCCCGGTGTATGTGTCGGCCACTAGGGTCGCTTAGCTTAGTCATCCAGCGACCTAGGTGCAAATTTTAGGACTAAAAATAATATTGTGAGGTGTGAGGTATTCAGAATAGACTGAAAATGAGTGTAAATTATGGTTTTTGAGATTAATAATACTTTGGGATCAAAATGACCCCCAAATTCTATGATTTAAGCTGTTTTTTTAGTGTTTTTTAAAAAAAACACCCGAATCCAAAACACACCCGAATCCGACAAAAAAAATTCGGTGAGGTTTTGCCAAAACGCGGTCGAACCCAAAACACGGCCGCGGAACCGAACCCAAAACCAAAACACAAAACCCGAAAAATTTCCGGCGCTCATCTCTACTGTCAACAAAGGCCTCAGTCTTGACAGTTTGACCGAGGATCTCCAAAGTCACCGGAATGAGAAAAGTCTTTTTAGGAAATTCTGACTTCTGGCCTGACAGGATATTTCCCATCACCCTCAGGCCCTGAAGTTTTCCGTTTTTTCTGGGCATGATACTACAACATGACCTTTATTCCCACAGTACAAACACAAACCCTGCTGTCTCCTCCGCGTCTTCTCACGCGAGGAGAGGCGGGTAGCCCCAATCTGCATAGGCTCCTCTGAATATTCCTCAGAGTCTGAGGTTCCCTTGGGAAAAAAGGAAACTGCGGTCTCCCTTTCAAGCCTACGCTCTCTCAGCCGTCTATCCACCCGGATGGATAACTGCATGAGCTGATCTAAGCTATCAGGCAAGGGATATTGTACCAGTTGGTCCTTTATCTGGTCAGAAAGGCCCCTTCGGTACTGGTTTCTCAGGGCTGGGTCATTCCACTGGGTATCATGAGCCAACCTCCGAAACTCCGTACTATAAACCTCAGCTGGCCGTCGCCCTTGCTTAAGAACCGTAATCTGAGCCTCGGCAGAAGCCATCTTGTCAGGGTCATCATACAAAATGCCCAGTGCCGTAAAAAAAGCATCAACACTTTTAAGCGACGGACAGTCAGGCTGTAACCCATATGCCCAGACCTGTGGGTCTCCTTGTAGCAAGGAAATCACCATGCCCACCCGCTGAATCTCCGACCCAGAAGACTAGGGCCTAAGCCTGAAATATAGCTTACAGCTCTCTTTAAAACAAAAGAACTGCGAGCGATCTCCAGAAAAACGATCCGGGAGATTTACTTTCGGCTCCTTAACCCCTGAACTTGCCGCTGCTGCTGCGGGAGCTCCGCTAGCGGCCTGCGGGGTGTTCATTTTAATGGACATCTCATTAAATTGTCGAGTCAGGACCTGCACCTGATCGACCACCTGTTGCAAAGTATTTTGAGGGGTATGCTCCATATTCCCACAAAATTTCAACAGGAGTAGGGCTGCTGAATATGTTACGCACACCAGTGCTAACAGGAGTATACCGGTGTATGAACAGAGAGGGAAGCGAAGCAAACGAACTCACAGACAGTATAACATAACATACACAGGAGGTGATGGAATAACTAATAAACACAAAGTGAACGGAGAAGCCCAAAGGCTCAGGAATTGGGTGTCTCCCTAGTGTCAGGAATGCTCAGATGGAATACAGCGGACAATGAAGCGATGTGTAGTGATTTAACATGTGGAGCACCTGAAATGATGTTGCTAAGAGCAACAGAAAAACCCCCAAAGGGTTACCAACGGGTGTGGGAATAAACTCCTTGGTCAGAGATAGAAATATAGACACAAGGAGAGTATCCACAATCCTAACCCCCACTTGCAGGGCACAGGTTCAGCTTACTGCCACTAAACTGACACCTGGACGCCCTGCACAGTGAGGGAGGATTAAGCAAGCAGGTCTGAGAGTACAGCCGCAAACCTGCTGGGTTCACAGAATAGCAAAAGAACCCCAGCAGGTCAAACAACTGACTCCAGTCTTACTGCTAGGTCCGGATTGGCAGAATGAAGTACCGAATCCCAAGGCCTATTCGCAGTAAGCAACAAGTAAATACAAAGTCACACAGTACAAGCTAACTCTCTGGAACTGACTAACAAACAAAGATTCAGCAGCATTTGCCTAGCCTGAGAGGATGGTTTATATAGCAGGTGCTGTCCACGCCCCACTCAGACCTCACAGACTGTGAGCACAAAACCAGCGCCGGATTCCCTGCCGTGCACAGAGCCTGTAACCACTACACAGTAAAAACCCGGACCGGAGTATCAGCTGCGCTCAGGTTACTTCGCTAACACTTGCCTCCCGGTTGCCATGACGACGTGGCAGCACAGAGCAGGAGATCCTAACACTACTGAGCAGTGATACTGAGCACTGATGATACTACTGAGCAGTGATACTGAGAACTGATGATACCACTGTACAGTGATACTGAGAACTGATGATACTACTGAGCAGTGATACTGAGAACTGACACTGAGCAGCACGATGCAGCACAAGACACTAAGCACTGACCAGTGATATTGAGCACTGATGATACTACTGAGCAGTGATACTGAGAACTGACACTGAGCAGCACGATGCAGCACAAGACACTAAGCACTAACCAGTGATATTGAGCACTGATGATACTACTGAGCAGTGACACTGAGAACTGACACTGAGCAGCACGATGCAGCACAAGACACTGAGCACTGAGCAGTGATACTGAGCACAGATACTACTGAGCAGTGATACTGAGCACTGATGATACTACTGAGCAGTGATACTGAGCACTGATGATACTACTGAGCAGTGATACTGAGCACTGATGATAGTACTGAGCAGTGATGATACTACTGAGCAGTGATACTGAGAACTGATGATACTACTGAGCAGTGATACTGAGAACTGACACTGAGCAGCATGATGCAGCACAAGACACTGAGCACTGACCAGTTATACTGAGCACTGATGATACTACTGAGCAGTTATACTGAGCACTGATACTACTGAGAACTGACACTGAGCAGCACAATGCAGCAGAAGACACTGACCAGTGATACTGAGCACTGATTTGTACTACTGAGCAGTGATACTGAGCATGGATTATACTACTGAGCAGTGATACTGAGCACTGATGATACTATTGAGCAGTGATACTGAGCACTGATGATACTACTGAGCAGTGATACTGAGAACTGATGATACTACTGAGCAGTGATACTGAGAACTGATGATACTACTGAGCAGTGATACTGAGAACTGACACTGAGCAGCACGATGCAGCACAAGACACTGAGCACTGACCAGTTATACTGAGCACTGATGATACTACTGAGCAGTGACACTGAGCACTGATACTACTGAGAACTGACACTCAGCAGCACGATGCAGCAGAAGACACTGGTGGTCATTTTGAGTTGTTCGCTCGTTGGCGATTTTCGCAACGGAGCGATTAAGGCAAAAATACGCATGCGCATGGTACGCAGTGCGCATGCACTAAGTAATTTAGCACAGAACTTAGTAGATTTACTCACGTCCGAACAAAGAATTTTCATCGTTGAAGTGATCGGAGTGTGATTGACAGGAAGTGGGTGTTTCAGGTCGGAAACTGACCATTTTCTGGGAGTGTGCGGAAAAACGCAGGCGTGTCAGGATAAAACACAGGAGTGGCTGGAGAAACGGGGGAGTGGCTGGCCGAACGCAGGGCGTGTTTGTGACATCAAACCAGGAACGAAACGGGCTGAGCTGATTGCAGTGTAGGAGTAGGTCTCGAGCTACTCAGAAACTGCTAAGAATTATTTATTTGCAATTCTGCTACTCTTTCATTCGCAATTCTGCTAAGCGATGATACACTCCCAGAGGGCGGCGGCCTAGCGTGTGCAATGCTGCTAAAAGCAGCTAGCGGGCGAACAACTCGGAATGAGGGCCACTGAGCACTGACCAGTGATACTGAGCACTGATGATACTACTGAGCAGTGATACTGAGCACTGATGATACTACTGAGCAGTGATACTGAGCACTGATGATACTACTAAGCAGTGCTACTGAGCACTGATGATACTACTGAGCAGTGATACTGAGCACTGATAATACTACTGAGTAGTGATACTGAGCACTGATGATACTACTGAGCAGTGATATTGAGCACTGATGATACTACTGAGCAGTGATACTGAGCACTGATGATGCTACTGAGCAGTGATACTGAGAACTGACACTTAGCAGCACAAGGCAGCACAAGACACTGAGCACTGACCAGTGATACTGAGCACTGATGATACTACTGAGCAGTGATTCTGAGAACTGACACTGAGCAGCACGATGCAGCACAAGACACTGAGCACTGACCAGTGATACTGAGCACTGATGATACTACTGAGCAGTGATACCGAGCACTGATGATACTACTGAGAACTGACACTGAGCAGCACGATGCAGCACAAGACACTGAGCAGTGACCAGTGATACTGAGCACTGATGAATGATACTATTGAACAGTGATATTGAGCATTGATGATACTATTGAGAACTGACACTGAGCAGCACGATGCAGCACAAGACACTGTACTAGTATTAGTATTAGTGAGCAGCACAAAAGCAGCTGCCAGATACCACTGTGACTGGAATGATGATGACCGATGCACAGTCACAGGACACTGCTACCACAGCACCCTACAGCAGCAAGATGCAGCACAAGACACTGTACTAGTATTAGTAATGTATTACTGAGCAGCACGATGCAGCACAAGACAATGAGCACTGATACTGAGCACTGATGATGATACTACTGAGAACTGACACTGAGCAGCACGATGCAGCACAAGACACTGTACTAGTATTAGTAATGTATTACTGAGCAGCACGATGCAGCACAGGACAATGAGCACTGATACTGAGCACTGATGATGATACTACTGAGATCTGACACTGAGCAGCACGATGCAGCACAAGACTCTGTACTAGTATTAGTAATGTATTACTGAGCAGCACGATGCAGCACAAGACTCTGTACTAGTATTAGTAATGTATTACTGAGCAGCACGATGCAGCACAAGACAATGAGCACTGATGACGATACTACTGAGAACTGACACTGAGCAGCACGATGCAGCACAAGACACTGTACTAGTATTAGTAATGTATTACTGAGCAGCACGATGCAGCACAAGACAATGAGCACTGATACTGAGCACTGATGATGATACTACTGAGAACTGACACTGAGCAGCACGATGCAGCACAAGACTCTGTACTAGTATTAGTAATGTATTACTGAGCAGCACGATGCAGCACAAGACTCTGTACTAGTATTAGTAATGTATTACTGAGCAGCACGATGCAGCACAAGACTCTGTACTAGTATTAGTAATGTATTACTGAGCAGCACGATGCAGCACAAGACAATGAGCACTGATGATGATACTACTGAGAACTGACACTGAGCAGCACGATGCAGCACAAGACACTGTACTAGTATTAGTAATGTATTACTGAGCAGCACGATGCAGCACAAGACAATGAGCACTGATACTGAGCACTGATGATGATACTACTGAGAACTGACACTGAGCAGCACGATGCAGCACAAGACTCTGTACTAGTATTAGTAATGTATTACTGAGCAGCACGATGCAGCACAAGACAATGAGCACTGATGATGATGATACTACTGAGAACTGACACTGAGCAGCACGATGCAGCACAAGACACTGTACTAGTACTAGTGAGCAGCACAAAAGCACTCTGGAATTGTCATCAGCCAGATACCACTGTGACTGGAATGATGATGACCAATGCACAGTCACAGGACACTACTACCACAGCACCCTACAGCAGCAAGATGCAGCACAAGACACTGTACTAGTATTACTGAGCAGCACGATGCAGCACAAGACAATGAGCACTGATACTGAGCACTGACACTGAGAGAATGTAGCCACGTCCTCTCTACAATGCCCAAGTCAAAATGGCGGCGACGTGCGGCTCTTTATATGGAATCCGAATCTCGTGAGAATCCGACAGCAGGATGATGACGTTTTGCCTCGTTCAGGTTTTCCGAGTCAGGCGGGAATAACCGAGCCGGGCTCGGAACCGTGTTTGACAGGTGGAGTTCTGTAGTGTTCGGTTCTCGGCGAACCGAACCCGCTCATCTCTAATAAGAAATGTAAAAAGAAAGTTCTTGTGTCAATTAATAACACATAAAAAAACGAGTTTTATGGTAAGAACTTACCTTTGTTAAAACTCTTTCTGCGAGGTACTCTGGGCTCCACAAGGATAGACATTGGGGTGTAGAGTAGGATCTTGATCTGAGGCACCAACAGGCTCAAAAGCTTTGACTGTTCCCAAGATGCATAGCGCCGCCTCCTCTATAACCCCGCCTCCCTGCACAGGAACTCAGTTTTTAGTTAACCAGCCCAATGCAGTAGCAGGAAAAGAGACGACAACGGTTAGTAGCCACATACACCACACTCTCACGACAGGAGAAGTGTTAGCGGCTAATGCCATACCAACCCAAAGAAGCTAAGTGCGACAGGGTGGGCGCCTTGTGGAGCCCAGTGTACCTCGCAGAAAGAGTTTTAACAAAGGCAAGTTCTTACCATAAAACTCATTTTCTGCTGCGGGGTACAGTGGGCTTCACAAGGATAGACATTGGGGATGTCCTAAAGCAGTTCCTTATGGGAGGGGATGCACTGTAGCGGGCACAAGAACCCGGCGTCCAAAGGAAGCGTCCTGGGAAGCGGCAGTATCGAAGGCATAGAACCTAATGAACGTGTTCACTGAGGACCACGTAGCCACCTTGCACAATTGTTCAAGGGTCGCACCACGGCGGGCCGCCCAAGAAGGTCCAACAGACCGAGTAGAATGGGCCGTAATGTGAGCAGGAGCTGACAGACCAGCCCTCACATAAGCATGTGCAATCACCATTCTAATACATCTGGCCAAAGTCTGCTTGTGAGCAGGCCAGCCCCGTTTGTGAAACCCAAACAGAATAAAGAGAGAATCAGATTTCCTAACAGAAGCAGTTCTCTTCACATAGATACGGAGAGCCCGTACCCCATCCAAAGACCGCTCTTTGGGAGACAGGTCAGGAGAGACAAAGGCCGGTACCACAATCTCCTGATTAAGGTGGAACGAAGAAACCACCTTAGGTAAATAACCGGGACGAGTCCTAAGAACCACCCGGTCACGGTGAAATATCAGATATGGGGAACTACAAGACAAGGCACCCAAATCTGACACTCTTCTAGCTGAAGCAATAGCCAGCAGAAACACCACCTTAAGGGAAAGCTACTTAAGATCAGCTGAACCAAGAGGTTCAAACGGAGACTCTTGTAACGCCTCCAAAACCACCGACAAGTCCCAAGGAGCCACGGGCGGGACATAGGGAGGTTAGATACGCAACACACCCTGAGTAAAGGTATGCACATCAGGTAAGGTCGCAATCTTTCTCTGAAACCACACCGACAAGGCAGATATTTTAACCTTGAGGGAGGCCAGACGCAGGCCTAAGTCCAGGCCCTGCTGAAGAAACGGCAACAACTTGGCTATACTAAACTTGGAAGCGTCATAATTGTTAGATGCGCACCAAACAAAGTAAGAATGCCAAACCCTATAGTAAATCCGAGCAGAAGCCGGTTTCCGGGCCCGCAACATAGTTTGAATGACCGCCTCAGAAAACCCTTTAGCCCTCAAGACGGAAGCTTCAAGAGCCACGCTGTCAAAGACAGCCGGGCTAGGACCTGGTAGACACAGGGGCCCTTAACAAGGAGGTCTGGGCGTTGTGGAAGTAGAATTGGATGCTCTGACGATAGGCCCTGCAGGTCTGAGAACCAGTGCCGTCTGGGCCACGCTGGAGCTATGAGAAGCAGAATTCCTCTTTCTTGCTTGAACTTCCGAATTACCCTGGGCGGGAGTGACACCGGAGGGAACACGTACGGCAGCCGAAACCTCCACGGCACAGCCAGCGCATCCACAAATGCTGCTTGAGGATCCCTTGTCCTTGCTCCGAAGACCGGAACCTTGTGATTGTGTCGAGACGCCATCAGATCTAAGTCTGGAAGGCCGCACTTTTCCACTAGGAGTTGAAACACTTCTAAATGGAGGCCCCACTCTCCGGCGTGTACGTCCTGATGACTGAGAAAGTCCGCTTCCCAATTCAGGACCCCCGGAATGAATATTGCCGATATGGCCGGTAGATGGCGTTACGCCCATTGTAGAATCCATGAGAGTTCCACTGTAGTGGCGTTGTCCGACTGTACTTGAACAGGATAGTTCTGAATTAAATGCTGGGCCAGGTTCAACGCATTGAAGACCGCCCGCAATTCCAGAATGTTGATCGAGAGGAGAGATTCCTCCTTGCTCCAGCACCGCGCCGACTGGCATCTGTCGTCAACAGGACCCAGTCGGATATCCAGAATGGACGGCCCCTGCACAATCGTTGGTCCTGGAGCCACCAGTGCAGCGACAGACGGACCTCCGGAGTCAATGAGATCATGTGAGACCTGATCCGGTGAGGCAGGCCGTCCCACTTGGCTAGAATCAGCCTCTGGAGGGGGCAAGAATGGAATTGAGCATACTCCACCATGTCAAATGCTGACACCATGAGGCCCAGCACCTGCATCGCCGAATGTATCGACACTTGCGGACGAGAAAGGAAGCAACGAATCCTGTCCTGAAGCTTCAGGACTTTCTCCTGAGACAAGAACAACCGCTGGTTGTGAGTGTCCAATAGCGCTCCCAGGTGCACCATGCTCTGAGCAGGGACCAGGGAGGATTTCATCCAGTTGATGAGCCACCCGTGGGCTTGTAGAAACTGGACAGTCATATCCAGATGACGTAGGAGAAGTTCTGGGGAATTTGCCAGGATTAACAAGTCGTCCAGAAACGGCAGGATCCTGACCCCTTGACGGCGGAGTACCACCGTCATCACCACCATAACTTTGGTGAAGACTCGCGGAGCCGTAGTTAAACCAAAAGGTAACGCCCGAAACTAGTAATGGAGGTTGCCAATCGCAAACCTTAGGTATTGCTGATGTGACACTGCTATAGGAATATGCAGGTAAGCATCCTGTATGACCAGGGAGACCATATAATTCCCAGGTTCCAAGGTCAGAACTATAGAGCGAAGGGTTTCCATACGGAACTTATAAACTTTCACAAACCTGTTCAATGCCTTGAGATTGAGAATGGGCCGAGAGGACCCATTCGGTTTCGGGACTAGAAACAGCGGAGAATAGTACCCCCGGCCCCTCTGAGCAAGAGGCACCTGTACTACGACTCCTGTATCCAGGAGGGTCTGTACCACCGAATGTAGAGTGTTTCCCTTTGTCTGTCAGGAAAAATCGATGAGGGGGACGGTTTTTGAAGGCTATGGCGAAACCTCGAGTGATGACTTCCCGTACCCAGGCATCTGAAATGGTTTTCAACCATTCCTGGGTATAACCTAGAAGCTGGTCCCCCACCCTGGGATCCCCCAGGGGAGGCCCGCCCCGTCATGCGGCAGGCTTATCCGTCTTGGAAGCTCGCTGAAGGGCAGCCCAGGCTCTTTTGGGCTTCGGCTTACCAGGTTTAGAAGTGCGGGCCTGCTTGTTGGACGCCTGACCTTTTGCTTTACCTGAAGGATGAAAAGGGCGAAAGGAAGTACCTTTAGCCTTCGACACAGAAGGAGCGGTACTTGGCAGACAGGCAGTTTTGGCAGTAGCCAAGTCAGCCACTATCTTTTTTAAGTCCTCCCCAAACAGAATATCTCCCTTGAAAAGGAGTACCTCCAGGGTTTTTCTAGAGTCCAGATCTACAGACCAGGATTTAATATAGTGAGAAGCTGTGACAATATATGACAGCATTGTCTAGCATGGTCAGAAGAGATTTCAGCTTCCAACTCTAGGGCCCATGCTTCAATAGCCTCTACAGCCCATGTTGCTGCAATAGTGGGCCTTTGTGCAGCACCCGTGAGGGTGTAAATCGCTTTCAGACAACCCTCCACATGTTTATCCGTAGACTCTTTTAGAGACGTGACAGTAGTAACAGGTAGAGCTGTGGAAACCACCATCCTAGCCACATGTGAGTCTACTGGAGGAGGCGTTTCCCAATTCTTAGACAGCTCTGGCGCGAGGGGATAGCGAGCCAGCATCTTCTTTTGAGGCACAAACTTCTTTACCGGGTTTCCCCAGGGTTCCTGACGTATATCCACTAGGTGGTCAGAGTGAGGTAAAACTTGTTTAACCACCTTCTGACGCTTGAACCTATCTGGTTTCTTAGGAGGGACGGATGGCTCGGGATCATCCGTAATTTGTAAAATCAACTTAATAGCCTCCAAAAGATCAGGAACATCCACATGTGAACTACCCTCCCCATCAGTAGTATCTGTGTCAGAATCTGTGGGGTCAGTGTAAGCGCGATCTTCATCAGACGAGGTGTCAGTGACAGCAGTGGATTGTGAGGAGATAAGAGCTCGCTTAGAGGACCCCTTGGTCTTAGGCGAGCGAGGGTCAGACTTTTTAGTAGTCAAGGACTGGTTCAACTTCTTCAATTGAGCAGACAAATTATCCGCCTACGGCAGGTTAGCTGCGGGGACCACATACGATTGCACCGGCATAGGAGGTCCCATAGGGGGTGTTAGTTTAGTAACTAGCGTATGTAGAAGCGTGGAGAAAGTAGCCCACGGTGGGTCATTAGGTACCCCCGTTGCCACAGTCCCACTGGGGGGCAAGGAGCCCCCAGAACCAGAGCCTGCAGCTGCTATAGTCTCCTCATAGGGATCTGTGGCTTCAGCAACATCGGCAGTGTGTTCAGCCCCAGAACCGTTACCTTCAGAAGCAGACATGATATAACTTGCAATAACAGGTAACACAGTACAATTGTCAGCAGCACAATACCTCTTAACCAAACCCCTGCGCTTTTGTAGTCAGCACAAGCAGAGATACAGGAGAGATATGGTGACTAAAATCACAGAGAAAAATACGTATTAAAGTATAGCTTGTGAAAATCCTATATTATTATAAAACCTGACGCACCAAGCCCCCTCAGGTTATAGAATATAGGGATAGCAAGTTGAGTGAGAGACACGAAATGGAAATCACTCAGCAAGCTAATGCACACACATATAGTCCTAGTTATACAATGCAGAGGTTATAAACATCCTAGTGATATTTGGTGGACCCCTTATTCAAAGTAAAGCATTCATTACCTCTAATACCAAGAAATAAAGACACGGAGACTTGAATTTGGCAGAAAAATTGCTAGCTATTTATTTGACCCTAACCATAGCAAACCTGTAAATGAAAACTTTGTTAAGATGCCGATTCAGCCGGCATATGGTGGCAGAAAAAAGAACGGCTCTATTAAACTGACGCTAACCTTAAAATGTTAAAATTCAAAACCATCCTAATTTAACTACAAACTATCAAATCGGTAATAGGTGCCCAACTCAACCCCCACAGTGACTACCCACCCTGATGGGTGCCCTGCCGCTGCCCCCGGAAGGGTGGTCGAGCGGCCAATAAGTCGATGGAGGTGAGTGCACCTAAACCATACCAAACTGTAAATCACTACAGCTTACAATACAACTACAAACTGCCGTTCTTTTCCGCCAACAGCGAAAGACTCTTCCCCAGAGTCTTCGCACCGCCACCATAACCTCACCCTAACTCCTGCAACACTAGACACAGATCCTCCAGGAAAAGCATCATCCCCTCATTGGATAGATGCACACCATCAGGCCGAAAAAGGTGACTGTCTCGGAACCGAATCCTAGGGTGGCGAACTACTTTGCCTCCGTGGGACAACACCCACTTCGCCACCACCCCATTCACCTTCTGTCTGGCCTCATCAATCCGGCAACTATCCGCCACACCTCGCCAACTCAACCTTGGCACCATCAAGGAGAACACCAAGACACAATTGGTCCATGCTGCGGCCACACTGGCCAGATCCTGTATCATGGCCCACCGCAGCTCCAAAGATGTCCTCTTCCCCAGGTCGTTGCCACCTAGATGGACAACCAGCACCCTAGGGACTCCATGCTCGCTGGCCTGACTGACTAGTCTACTCCTCAGATCTTTCCACATCATCCCCCGCCAACCAAGCCAACGAACTCCCTGAGCCCTAGGAAACATCTGAGCCCCCTCCGAGGTCAAAAACCTGGCGGCCAAATACACATAAGAGTGGCCAACCACCCAAATAGCCAAGTCATCTTCAAACCAACCTGAAGAGGAGGAAAGGGGGTAAAATTGGTTACTAATTGTCTATATCATTGTTTATTAAATGCATTAACCTGAAGGATCTGCCAAAAGAAAAAATTGAGTTTTCGTTTATTGCAGAAGTCACGGTATAGCCGAGCTGCACAAGCTTCTAGCCAATTTGAAGCGGAACATAAACACACAATGGGAAAATCAAATTAAAATAAGAAATTAAACGGGGGGGGGGAGGGGGGGGGGGATAAAATGGGAAAAACATGTCAGAACTCAGCTGAAGGTGAAAGCGTAAAACCTGCTGAGGGACTTTGATTAGAACTGATCAGCCGAATTGTGGATTAGAATTCAGTCCGTCAAGTCAGGCAAAAATCGCAAAAGAACTCCAGACCCCCGCTGCCGGCTCATGTCAGCAACGGCGAGTGGCTAATCCCTGAGTAGGATAAAACGGGAAGACAAACAAGCGCACAATACAAGAACGTACTGAACTGTAACAACATGATTATAACAACTATAATTAAACAAGAAACCACGCGCAAGCCAACATCTCATGCAACGGGGCGAATATATCGTCTGTAACTTGACGACTTCCATCGCCCCACCGCCTGGATTTCAGCCATGGAAAATCCCGCCGCCGCAGCCGACGTCGCAGCCCCTATGCGGAAGGAATGTGTCCCGAAAGCAGCGGGTGGAAGGCCCAAGCTCGCCAGACAGCGACCCAGCATCCAACGAAATTGATATTTCGTCACCGGCAGCCCGTCATAATGCAGCAGCCATGACCCCTGACCGTCGGGCCGTACTGCCTCATATTGCACTGCCAACCTTACTGGGCAAATGCTCTCCTCAAGTGCCGGAACCAAGGTGACCCATCGACCTCTCCCCACTTGGTCCGTCTTAGAGCGACGCAATCTGCATAGCAAGGACCTCTCACCCACCACCACGTCCCCGACAAGCATGCACGAATCTGCTCGCTTAGAAGGCGCTACCAATTCCGAAACCCTAAAGGCCCCGTGGTAAGCCATTGAGAACGCCAAACTGAACAACAGCGACTCAAACATGGACGATGCGATACCTCCAACCGCCCTGATGACAGCAGGCAGCAAGGCCGCATCAATGGGCCGCCTCTTGTCAGGCGGAGCCAGCGCGACGCGCGCCCATCCTTTCATCGCCTTCAGCAGAATCCCACTTTTCGTCACGTCAGGGACGCCCTTGATTTTGCTGAAAAACGAAATACCAGCCAAGTACCGGGATACCACCGCTCTGGACTTACCCGAAACGTACAGCTGCCAAATAAAAGAAAGCATCATCCGATGCCCGCTCTTACCTTGTTGATTTCGTCCTCGAACAAACTCTTCCCACTCTCTCCAAGCTTGCCCGTAGGCCTTCAGCGTAGTTGGCGCGACTGACCGCAACGCTAGACCCTCCAGTCCGGCCTGATCACCTGCCAGACATAACCGGGACAATGAAAACCATGCTCGTCGGCCTTGGGTGCCAACAAACAAAACCTTTCCCACTGCCCTTGCGACAATGCGTCGGCAATTCCGTTCTCCAGACCAGGCACATGCTGCGCGCGGAACCACACGTTCCTACGCAGGCATGTCAATAGCAACTGTCCCAGCACCCTCAGAACCACCAGCGACTTCGCCCTCTGGTTATTTATCGCATGCACCACGCCCAGATTGTCACATCTAAACAAGATGCTGCGATGGGCCAGCTGATCGCCCCAGACCTCCAGCGCCACCATAATGGGGAAAAGCTCAAGAAGCAAGAGGTCCTTAGTTAAACCTTCGCGATGCCATTCAGCCGGCCACGATGCCGCGCACCAAGATCCCTCCAGATAGCAACCGAATCCAGAGGCACCCGCTGCGTCGGTGAACAGCTGCAACCTAGCGCTGTCGACCGTTGGTGCCTGCCATATACACACCCCGTTGAAGTCCTCCAGGAACGAGGCCCATACGGCCAAATCCCTCTTAATCTCGGAGGACAGGCGCACGAAATGGTGTGGTCTGGCACACCCCGCAGTCGCCCTTTCTAGCTTCCGGCAGAAAACCCTGCCCATCGGGATTACCCGACAAGCAAAGTTCAACATGCCCAGCAAGGACTGCGCCAGCCGCAGCGTGACTTTACGCGACCCCTCGAACCGGCAAATAGCGTCGCGGAGCTTCACCACCTTGTCCCGAGGCAGTCGACACGATCCCGCCACCGTGTCAATTTCAATCCCCAAAAATGACAAACAGGAGACCGGTCCCTCTGTTTTATCCTCGGCCACGGGAACGCCGAAGTGGAAAAACAGAGCTCGGATGCTGAAAAGCAAGTCGCCGCACCGCGGTGAATTTGCTGGACCCACACACAGGAAATCATCGAGGTAATGGGCGACCCCGTGACCCCCTGATGAAGACTCCACGCACCAATGTAGAAATGTGCTAAACCGTTCGAAAAACGAGCATGAAACGGAACATCCCATCGGCAAACATTTGTCGATGAAATACTCCGCTCCAATCCGAAAACCCATAAAACGGAACGAGACCGGATGTAATGGCAGCAACCGAAAAACGGACTCAACATCAATCTTAGCCATGAGGGCCCCAGTCCCGTAACTGCGGACCAGCTCCAATGCCTCGTCAAACGACTGATACACCACCGAGCAATGAGCCGGCGGTATTGCGTCATTGACCGACGCCCCCGACGGGTAAGAAAGATGCTGAATGAGCCTAAAAGTGCCTGGAGTCTTCTTGGGAACCACCCACACCGGGGAGATGACCAAACCATCCACCGGGGTTGAGATAAACGGTCCCTCCATCCTGCCCAACCTGACCTCATTATCCACTTTCTCCCGCAGCACCAACGGCAAGGCTCGGGCAGACTGGAGGTTCCGCTGGGCCCGAACCGACACCTCGCTCGCAACAGGCAAGCGAAAACCAAAACGAAAACCGGAAAACAGAAATTTCGCATCCGCCCTATTTGGATACCAATCCAACCACTTGCCCATCGTATCCAACTTAATTGGCGTTGGAGCTCTGCGGAGCGCTCCCGCCCGCGCCCGGTCTTGGGTAAGTTTCTTACCACGGGCACCCTGACGACTGCCTTTAAAGCAGGAGGAGGCTGGGTGGGAACCGCCACATTGCAAGCACGAATGTCGAAAACGACACTGCTTGCCGAAGGAACAGGCCGCGTTGTTAAACGCGAAGCATTTTCCTTTTGCGGCGGCTTGCCCCCCTGCACGGACGGCCGACCTACCTGTCTTGGCCGATCCGCCGTCCACTCCCGGGGACCCGGCCGCGGCCAACGGCCCCAACGCCGCCACCACCGTGGCCAGGGCCGACGCCAGGGTTCCGGAGGGGTCTTGCCCACCCCAAAACCCGGCGTCGTCCCTCGTGGGCTCCCGAGCCGGCGTCGGCGCGCGCCGGCCGGCCCGACGCCCAACAGGCGCCACCCGGGGCCCCGACGCCCGGCGCCCAGATCGGCCTGGTGGGGAACCGGCAGCGCCCCTGACCTCCAGCGGCCCGGTCCCCCACCAATCTTGCCTCTCCTCCTGCGCCCACCCGTCAGAGCCAGCGCCGCCGTCACTCTCCTCCCCCCCGCGGGCACCCACCCCCCGCAGGCTGGAGCTACCTCCGCCCGCTGGGTGGGTCCCGCGGCGAGAGCTCATGCAGGTGTGTGCAGCCCTGTTGCCCTCCATGGCTTCCCTGCCTCTCCTCCCCGCCCGCCCCCCGCCGGACTCCGGCTGCAGGGGGGTAAGCTGGGGAGACAAGGAGACTAGCGGTGCCGCTGCGCGCACTCGTGCGCGAACGGCACAGCCTGTGGCGAGCGCTTCCCGCCAGCAAGCTCCCGGCCGCATCCCCTTGCCGATCCGCCACGCGAGGCCCCGCGACGGGCCTCGCCCGGCTAACAGCCGCCTCCCGCCCTGCCCCCCCCCCTCGCCTGGCACCTGCACTCGGCCTCGGCAAGGGGGAAGCAATTGGAGACAAGTGCTGCTCCAGCGACGGGCGCCCACCGCGGTGCGCATGCGCGCGCCCGCCCGCGGGCGTTCGACACCGATGCTTCCCCTGCCGCGCTCGGAGGTGAGGGCTGCTGCCCTTCCACCTCCGGGCGGCCTGATCGGACCTCCGGCCTACCCCGCCGCCCGCGCCCGGCCCCCAGGGGCAAGGCTGACCTGGTCCGCCGCTCCGTGTCCCCGCCCGAGCCTGCGGCGGCCCCAGGGGACGGGACGCTGTCCCCAGGGCCAGCCAGCCCGGCCTCGGGCCCAGCCCCACCGCCCGAAATGCGGTACCGAGCTGCGGTTCCTACAGAGCGGCGAGGGCGAGAGGCAGCCATGGTACAAAAAGGAGGCAATGGAAGGCAAAGAGGCTTGACAATAAGAAAATTCCACACTGACAATAAATGGGGAGATTCTGCACTGCAGCACTCACCCAAGGCAAATCTACAACAAGAGAGAGCAAAATGGCCTAGCCTTCCCTATATATATTAACCCTCCCCTTTTTCCAAAGGCTGTACTTTCCTCACAGCTAGGTCCACCCCTCACAAGATGTTTAACTCATTCCTTTCCTATGCAGTCAATTCTCTCTCCTTACTAACAATAATACTGCACTGGACTAGCTTATATATATATATATATATATATATATATAGCTCTGTAATCAATAGATATACCACTGCACAGTAAGAACTGGATGTATATCACAGGGTACTTGTACCAGAGAACCCTGACTAAATGCACTCTTTCTTAACTAACACTGTCTATTTGACATGTAGAATACTTAAGTGTCATGTAAAGTCACAGCGCTAACAACCAGGCGGCTTTACAAAGGAGGATTTGCCCAAGCAGTCTCAGGAACAGTGTAGCTGAGAGAAATGGCGCCCAAACACTGACAGGGAGTGAGGGAGAGACAGATATGCAGCTCCAGGGCGGGAACATTTACTGGAGATGGCGCTCTGGGGCTGGGGGAGAGGCTCCAGGTCCAAGCCTTATCCCCTCTGCTGGCAAAGCCACCTGGTACTGCGGGCTACACACAAAAAGGTTTTAAGAGAAAACCTGACCTGGGGACCCATGCCCTGGTGATCTAGTGGGATCGCCTGTACTGCCACAGTGTCCGCCGCCAGCGTGTGCGGCCCGCCTCGCACTGGCCGTGCCAAATCGTGATAAAGTACGGGTCCTGCGAGCAGGACCCACTCATCACCTCCCGAAGCGCGGCCACGCGATCCCGGAGAGCCCCCGTCGTGTGTGCCTGACCAGAAGAAAACCGGAGCCTCCTGCTGTAGTTACCCAGCAACCACGGCACGGGAGTGTACAGCGCCGCTGGGGAGAGATGGAGCTGCAGCTGTGAATGTCTCTAGACATGTACACACAGCTGCAGCCCTTGAAGTCTTCACTTTTCTTCTCAAAAAAGATCTTCTTAGGGCTGCCCAGAGCAGCCCCTCTGTTATGTGCCTGCTGTCTGCGCACCAACTACAAAACTGAGCTCCTGTGCAGGGAGGCGGGGTTATAGAGGAGGCGGCGCTATGCATCTTGGGAACAGTCAAAGCTTTGAGCCTGTTGGTGCCTCGGATCAAGATCCTACTCTACACCCCAATGTCTATCCTTGTGGAGCCCTGTGTACCCCGCAGCAGAAAGTGCTATAAGGCCCTATCTTTATGACTGGGAGACAAATGTGACATTCGGAATTACTGATACCCCAGTTCAGCATTCCAGATCCAACAGCAGCAAAGAACCTAAACCTCCTATGATAATGTGTGGACCGTTATTCAAAAGTAAAGCATTCAATACCTTTAATACCAAGAAATAATGACACGGAGACTTGAATTTGGCAGAAAATTGTTAGCTATTTATTGTACCCTAACCATTAGAAAAAACCTGTAAAGTAAAATTTAGTTAACATGCCGATTCAGCCGGCATATGGTGGCAGAAAAAAGAACGGCTATATTCCACTGACGATAACCTCAAAAAACATTAAAACCCAAACGATCCTAATTTACCACAAACCATACATAGGTAATAGGTGCCCGACTCAGACCTCCACGCTGACTGCCCACCCTGATGGGTGATGACGCTGCCCCCTGATGGGTGATCTAGCGGCCTTAAAAGTCAATGGAGGTGAGTGCACCTAAACCACACCAATACTGTAAACAACTGTGACTAACAAGTCAAACTACAACCTGCCGTTCTTTTCCGCCAACAAATAGCCAACGATAAAACACGCTAACAATTCAGAGCCAAGGCAGTCCGTGCCACAACTTCTACCAAATGGGGTGGGAGGGCGGGAAGGCAAACCAGCAGCAAGAGAGACCAAGCTAGGCTATACATCCCTATATATACTGATCCCTCCCCTCTCTAACATTGGCTGTACTTTTCATCACAGTTAGGTCCACCCCTCACAGGAGGTTTAACTCTCTCCATTCCTATGCTGTCATTTCGCTCTCCTTATCCTTCTCACTTCCCTGTCAGTTTATGGGAGGGTTTCGTGTAGACATACAGTACGGGCTGAGTGTAGAGCATGGGAGAAGGGAAGAAGACCCCAGCAATGGGTATTGTCTGTGAGTGTTATCTCTGTACTTGATCACGATACAGACCTCATCTACATTAGTAGTCTGTAGAAAGGTGAAGGGTATTGCAGGGTGCTGGGAGACTGAGATTTCAGGACAGTCACAAAGTGAGCACTCAGCAGTAGGCATAATAGAGACTGTTTAATGTAAAGAATTGATCAATATGTGTGCAAGGGCATCAAGAAGGGGAGGGTAAAAATGACCTGTCTCTAGACTCTGTAGGAGCCTGGGAGTGTAGGCAAGGCGTAACCAGGTCTGTGAGGCCGCAACAATGGCCACCAATGAACGTACCATTGCAAAGTGCTCCATAGGAGTGTACACCATGACAGGATGTAGTCATGCCCCCTCCAGTGGCCACACCCCCTCCAGTGTCGAACTGGGGCATGAAGGGCCCACCGGGGGAATGCAGTGGTAGGGGCCCATATTTTTGGGTGTGGCCAGTCTCCAGAGTGGGTGTGGCCAGCTAGCTCAGAGGCTTGGCTAACCATTAGAGAGAGCATGGTCTGGGCACCTTGATAAATATAGTAAATGCTGATAGTGCATGCATGATAATGTACCAGATTAATAACAGCAATGCACTATAGAAAATACACCATAGTAATGTGCAGTATAATGTAACATTTATAATGTATAATTCAAGTGCACAGTCTGAAACCTGATCCCTAGAGGAGTCCAACCCTGACCCCCTCCAATAGGTGTATCGGCTGCCATTTATGTGTAGCATCTGCAAGCTGAGCTTTCTCTCTCTTTTTTTTTTTTACTTACAAAAAGCACAAGGCACTTAAAATTTCTAATTATTATTATTTTTATTTATTTTTTGCTTTGTTTGCATAGCAACAAGAATCAAAAGTTTTTTTGGTTGTTTTTTGCTGTTTTTTTTAATACATTTCTAAAACTTCACATTCCGGTCACAACTAGGGAACAATCTTCACAGTTTTGTATCTATTACGGGAGGGCGGCCTCACTGAATGAAAAGGGCTATTATATTAGTTCCAATTCATTTTTTTTATTTTAAATTAAAGTCTGCAGAACTTTCAGTTTCGTATACCCAAGGGCCATGTTTAAAAGCAAGAGCCGTAGAGAAAACTGCAAGTCCTAATGATCAAGTGTTTTCTGACCACTTTATGTGTTGCAGGAATAATTTAATATCACTGAACATATCCTCTATATTCTGTGTCGGCCAGCTGAACCTTTACCGCTGGTGTCTTTAAATAAATAGAGCGGGGTGGAAGTTGAGCCCCAGAGATGAAGTTTCGTCTGCAGCTTCGGCTACATTTGCAGTATTTATAGTATAATTAAATAGCTACTGGGGTAATATTAAATTATACAAATCTCGCCTCGATTGATCAGGTGCATAGTTTAGCTTGTCATGCTATAATGAGACCATGCTTCTTATTAGCTGCCTGTTGTCCTTGAATTTTAAATAACCTGATATATTATATAATAAACACTTTATTCCCTCTATTTATAATCTAACAACGAAAAATATTTTCGGCGTGTTTAAAAAGTACTAAAAGAAATTTGTAACGTGCGTTTAAAGCAAACACGTTGGTCGTAAGAGGAGGTTCTAGACGTGTTTTATAGTCACTAATGGCAGAAAACATTTTGTAATGTGAACGGAACAAAGGTGGTCATTCCGAGTTGATCGCTCGCTAGCAGTTTTTAGCAGCCGTGCAAACGCATTGTCGCCGCCCACCGGTGAGTGTATTTTCGCTTTGCAGAAGTGCGAACGCCTGTGCAGCAGAGCGCCTGCAAAAACATTTGTGCAAAACAAGACCAGCCCTGAACTTACTCTTCGTGTGCGTTGATTCTAATGTTGGAGGTTTGGCTTTTTACGCCACACACCCGCACAGCGTTCGTCCAGCCACGCCTGGGTTTTCCCTGGCACGCCTGCGTTTTTCTAAGCACTCCCTGAAAACGGTCACTTGACACCCAGAAACGCCCCTTTCCTGTCAATCTTCTTGCAGCTGCCAGTGCGAATGAAAACGTCGCTAGAACCTGTGCAAAACCACAAAGGCCTTTGTACCCGTATGCAGCGCGTGCGCATTGCGGTGCATACGCATGCGCAGAAATGTCGATTTTTAGCCTGATCGTTGCGCTGCGAACAACGGCAGCTAGCGATCAACTCGGTATGACCCCCAAAATGCGTATGTTTGCTCGTACGTTGAATTTTCTCTCTATGCGTACGCTTGGTTTCTTCACCATCACAATCCCAGTGCGCAGTTGTCTGTAGACAGACGTATTTACACTTTTACACAGATCTGCATACCTCGCAGTTCCACCGACCTGCCCTCTGTAAACTTAATCTGCGTGTGAACTAGTGATGTGCACCGGAAATTTTTCGGGTTTTGTGTTTTGGTTTTGGGTTCGGTTCAGCGGCCGTGTTTTGAATTCGGACGCGTTTTGGCAAAACCTTACCGAATTTTTTTTGTCGGATTCGGGTGTGTTTTGGATTCGGATGTTTTTTTCAAAAAACCCTCAAAAACAGCTTAAATAGTTAAATCATAGAATTTGGGGGTCATTTTGATCCCATAGTATTATTAACCTCAATAACCATAATTTCCACTCATTTTCAGTCTATTCTGAACACCTCACACCTCACAATATTATTTTTAGTCCTAAAATTTGCACCGAGGTCGCTGGATGGCTAAGCTAAGCGACCCAAGTGGCCGACACAAACACCTGGCCCATCTAGGAGTGGCACTGCAGTATCAGGCAGGATGGCACATCCAAAAAATTGTCCCCAAACAGCACATGATGCAAAGAAAAAAAAGAGGCGCACCAAGGTCGCTGTGTGACTAAGCTAAGCGACACAAGTGGCCGACACAAACACCTGGCCCATCTAGGAGTGGCACTGCAGTGTCAGACAGGATGGCACTTCAAAAAAATAGTCCCCAAACAGCACATGATGCAAAGAAAAAAAGAGGCGCAATGAGGTAGCTGTGTGACTAAGCTAAGCGACCCAAGTGGCCGACACAAACACCTGGCCCATCTAGGAGTGGCACTGCAGTGTCAGACAGGATGGCACTTCAAAAAAATAGTCCCCAAACAGCACATGATGCAAAGAAAAAAAGAGGCGCACCAAGGTCGCTGTGTGACTAAGCTAAGCGACACAAGTGGCCGACACAAACACCTGGCCCATCTAGGAGTGGCACTGCAGTGTCAATCAAGACAGGATGGCCCTTCCAAAAAATTGTCCCCAAACAGCACATGATGCAAAGAAAAAAAGAGGCGCACCAAGGTGGCTGTGTGACTAAGCTAAGCGACACAAGTGGCCGACACAAACACCTGGCCCATCTAGGAGTGGCACTGCAGTGTCAATCAAGACAGGATGGCCCTTCCAAAAAATACTCCCCAAACAGCACATGATGCAAAGAAAAAAAGAGGCGCACCAAGGTCGCTGTGTGACTAAGCTAAGCGACACAAGTGGCCGACACAAACACCTGGCCCATCTAGGAGTGGCACTGCAGTGTCAATCAAGACAGGATGGCCCTTCCAAAAAATACTCCCCAAACAGCACATGATGCAAAGAAAAAAAGAGGCGCACCAAGGTCGCTGTGTGACTAAGCTAAGCGACCCAAGTGGCCGACACAAACACCTGGCCCATCTAGGAGTGGCACTGCAGTGTCAATCAAGACAGGATGGCCCTTCAAAAAAATACTCCCCAAACAGCACATGATGCAAAGAAAAAAAGAGGCGCACCAAGGTGGCTGTGTGACTAAGCTAAGCGACACAAGTGGCCGACACAAACACCTGGCCCATCTAGGAGTGGCACTGCAGTGTCAATCAAGACAGGATGGCCCTTCCAAAAAATACTCCCCAAACAGCACATGATGCAAAGAAATAAAGAGGCGCACCAAGGTCGCTGTGTGACTAAGCTAAGCGACACAAGTGGCCGACACAAACACCTGGCCCATCTAGGAGTGGCACTGCAGTGTCAGGCAGGATGGCCCTTCAAAAAAATTGTCCCCAAACAGCACATGATGCAAAGAAAAATGAAAGAAAAAAGAGGTGCAAGATGGAATTGTCCTTGGGCCCTCCCACCCACCCTTATGTTGTATAAACAGGACATGCACACTTTAACGAACCCATAATTTCAGCGACAGGGTCTGTCACACGACTGTGACTGAAATGACTGGTTGGTTTGGGCCCCCACCAAAAAAGAAGCAATCAATCTCTCCTTGCACAAACTGGCTCTACAGAGGCAAGATGTCCACCTCATCATCATCCTCCGATTCCTCACCCCTTTCACTGTGTACATCCCCCTCCTCACAGATTATTAATTCGTCCCCACTGGAATCCACCATCTCAGGTCCCCGTGTACTTTCTGGAGGCAATTGCTTCTGGTGAATGTCTCCACGGAGGAATTGATTATAATTCATTTTAATGAACATCATCTTCTCCACATTTTCTGGAAGTAAGGTGAGCGGCTGCACTAAACACTCTTTCGGAGTACACACTGGAGGGAGGGCAACTTAGGTAGAATAAAGCCAGTTTCTGCAAGGGCCTCCAAATTGCCTTTTTCCTGCCAGTATACGTACGGACTGTCTGACGTGCCTACTTGGATGCGGTCACTCCTATAATCCTCCACCATTCTTTCAATGGTGAGAGAATCAAATGCAGTGACAGTAGACGACATGTCAGTAAGCGTTGCCAGGTCCTTCAGTCCGGACCAGATGTCAGCACTCGCTCCAGACTGCCCTGCATCACCGCCAGCGGGTGGGCTTGGAATTCTTAGCCTTTTCCTCGCACCCCCAGTTGCGGGAGAATGTGAAGGAGGAGATGGTGACGGGTCACGTTCCGCTTGACTTGACAATTTTCTCACCAGCAGGTCTTTGAACCTCTGCAGACTTGTGTCTGCCGGAAAGAGAGATGCAACGTAGGTTTTAAATCTAGGATCGAGCACGGTGGCCAAAATGTAGTGCTCTGATTTCAACAGATTGACCACCCGTGAATCCTGGTTAAGCGAATTAAGGGCTCCATCCACAAGTCCCACATGCCTAGCGGAATCGCTCTGTTTTAGCTCCTCCTTCAATGTCTCCAGCTTCTTCTGCAAAAGCCTGATGAGGGGAATGACCTGACTCAGGCTGGCAGTGTCTGAACTGACTTCACGTGTGGCAAGTTCAAAGGGTTGCAGAACCTTGCACAACGTTGAAATCATTCTCCACTGCGCTTGAGTCAGGTGCATTCCACCTCCTTTGCCTATGTCGTGGCCAGATGTATAGGCTGAATGGCCTTTTGCTGCTCCTCCATCCTCTGAAGCATATAGAGGGTTGAATTCCACCTCGTTACCACCTCTTGCTTCAGATGATGGCAGGGCAGGTTCAGGAATGTTTGGTGGTGCTCCAGTCTTCGGTACGCGGTGCCTGAATGCCGAAAGTGGCCCGCAATTCTTCGGGCCACCGACAGCATCTCTTGCACGCCCCTGTCGTTTTTTAAATAATTCTGCACCACCAAATTCAAGGTATGTGCAAAACATGGGACGTGATGGAATTTGCCCAGATGTAATGCACGCACAATATTGCTGGCGTTGTCCGATGTCACAAATCCCCAGGAGAGTCCAATTGGGGTAAGCCATTCTGCGATTATCTTCCTCAGTTGCCGTAAGAGGTTTTCAGCTGTGTGGCTATTCTGGAAAGCGGTGATACAAAGCGTAGCCTGCCTAGGAACGAGTTGGCGTTTGCGAGATGCTGCTACTGGTGCCGCCGCTGCTGTTCTTGCTGCGGGAGGCAATACATCTACCCAGTGGGCTGTCACAGTCATATAGTCCTGAGTCTGCCCTGCTCCACTTGTCCACATGTCCGTGGTTAAGTGGACATTGGGTACAACTGCATTTTTTAGGACACTGGTGACTCTTTTTCTGAGGTCTGTGTACATTTTCGGTATCGCCTGCCTAGAGAAATGGAACCTAGATGGTATTTGGTACCGTGGACACAGTACCTCAATCAAGTCTCTAGTTGGCTCTGAATTAACGATGGATACCAAAACCACGTTTCTCACCGCCCAGGCTGCCAAGGCCTCAGTTATCCGCTTTGCAGCAGGATGACTGCTGTGATATTTCATCTTCCTCGCAAAGGACTGTTGGACAGTCAATTGCTTACTGGAAGTAGTATAAGTGGTCTTCCGACTTCCCCTCTGGGATGACGATCGACTCCCAGCAGCAACAACAGCAGCGCCAGCAGCAGTAGGCGTTACACTCAAGGATGCATCGGAGGAATCCCAGGCAGGAGAGGACTCGTCATACTTGCCAGTGACATGGCCTGCAGGACTATTGGCTTTCCTGGGTAAGGAGGAAATTGACACTGAGGGAGTTGGTGGTGTGGTTTGCAGGAGCTTGGTTACAAGAGGAAGGGATTTAGTGGTCAGTGGACTGCTTCCGCTGTCACCCAAAGTTTTTGAACTTGTCACTGACTTATGATGAATGCGCTGCAGGTGACGTATAAGGGAGGATGTTCCGAGGTGGTTAACGTCCTTACCCCTACTTATTACAGCTTGACAAAGGCAACACACGGCTTGACACCTGTTGTCCGCATTTGTGTTGAAATAATTCCACACCGAAGAGCTGATTTTTTTAGTATTTTGACCAGGCATGTCAATGGCCATATTCCTCCCACGGACAACAGGTGTCTCCCCGGGTGCCTGACTTAAACAAACCACCTCACCATCAGAATCCTCCTTGTCAATTTCCTCCCCAGCGCCAGCAACACCCATATCCTCATCCTGGTGTACTTCAACAGTGACATCTTCAATTTGACTATCAGGAACTGGACTGCGGGTGCTCCTTCCAGCACTTGCAGGGGGCGTGCAAATGGTGGAAGGCGCAAGCTCTTCCCGTCCAGTGTTGGGAAGGTCAGGCATCGCAACCGACACAATTGGACTCTCCTTGGGTATTTGTGATTTTGAAGAACGCACAGTTCTTTGCTGTGCTTTTGCCAGCTTAAGTCTTTTCTTTTTTCTAGCGAGAGGATGAGTGCTTCCATCCTCATTTGAAGCTGAACCACTAGCCATGAACATAGGCCAGGGCCTCAGCCGTTCCTTGCCACTCCGTGTCGTAAATGGCATATTGGCAAGTTTACGCTTCTCCTCAGACGCTTTTAATTTTGATTTTTGGGTCATTTTACTGAACTTTTGTGTTTTGGATTTTACATGCTCTCTACTATGACATTGGGCATCGGCCTTGGCAGACGACGTTGATGGCATTTCATCGTCTCTGCCATGACTAGTGGCAGCAGCTTCAGCACGAGGTGGAAGTGGATCTTGATCTTTCCCTTTAACCTCCACATTTTTGTTCTCCATTTTTTAATGTGTGGAATTATATGCCAGTATCAATAGCAATGGCCTACTACTATATTTACTGCGCACAACTAAAATGCACCACAGGTATAGAATGTAGATGGATAGTATACTTAATGGATGACGAGTGATGACACAGAGGTAGGTACACAGCAGTGGCTTACCGTACTGCTATATACAGTATACTGGACCTGGTGGACACTGTCAGCAAACTGCTAAACTAGTCTAAAAAAAAGGCACCACAGGTATACAATGTAGATGGATGGATAGTATACTTAATGGATGACGAGTGACGACACAGAGGTAGGTACAGCAGTGGCCTACCGTACTGCTATATACAGTATACTGGACCTGGTGGACACTGTCAGCAAACTGCTAAACTAGTCTAAAAAAAAGGCACCACAGGTATACAATGTAGATGGATGGATAGTATACTTAATGGATGACGAGTGACGACACAGAGGTATAGGTACACAGCAGTGGCCTACCGTACTGCTATATACAGTATACTGGACCTGGTGGACACTGTCAGCAAACTGCTAAACTAGTCTAAAAAAAAGGCACCACAGGTATACAATGTAGATGGATTAATAGTATACTTAATGGATGACGAGTGACGACACAGAGGTAGGTACACAGCAATGGCCTACCATACTGCTATATACAGTATACTGGACCTGGTGGACACTGTCAGCAAACTGCTAAACTAGTCTAAAAAAAAGGCACCACAGGTATACAATGTAGATGGATGGATAGTATACTTAATGGATGACGAGTGACGACACAGAGGTAGGTACACAGCAGTGGCCTACCGTACTGCTATATACAGTATACTGGACCTGGTGGACACTGTCAGCAAACTGCTAAACTAGTCTAAAAAAAAAGGCACCACAGGTATACAATGTAGATGGATGGATAGTATACTTAATGGATGACGAGTGACGACACAGAGGTATAGGTACACAGCAGTGGCCTACCGTACTGCTATATACAGTATACTGGACCTGGTGGACACTGTCAGCAAACTGCTAAACTAGTCTAAAAAAAAGGCACCACAGGTATACAATGTAGATGGATGGATAGTATACTTAATGGATGACGAGTGACGACACAGAGGTAGGTACACAGCAGTGGCCTACCGTACTGCTATATACAGTATACTGGACCTGGTGGACACTGTCAGCAAACTGCTAAACTAGTCTAAAAAAAAGGCACCACAGGTATACAATGTAGATGGATGGATAGTATACTTAATGGATGATGAGTGACGACACAGAGGTATAGGTACACAGCCGTGGCCTACCGTACTGCTATATACAGTATACTGGACCTGGTGGACACTGTCAGCAAACTGCTAAACTAGTCTAAAAAAAAGGCACCACAGGTATACAATGTAGATGGATGGATAGTATACTTAATGGATGACGAGTGACGACACAGAGGTATAGGTACACAGCAGTGGCCTACCGTACTGCTATATACAGTATACTGGACCTGGTGGACACTGTCAGCAAACTGCTAAAAAAAGGCACCACAGGTATACAATGTAGATGGATGGATAGTATGCTTAATGGATGACGAGTTACGACACAGAGGTAGGTACACAGCAGTGGCCTACCGTACTGCTATATACAGTATACTGGACCTGGTGGACACTGTCAGCAAACTGCTAAACTAAAATGCACCACAGGTATAGGAATGTAGATGGATAGTATACTTAATGGATGACGACACAGAGGTAGGTACAGCAGTGCACTCTGCACTGTACTCCTCCTATATAATATTAATTATACTGGTGGTCCCCAGTCCCCACAATAAAGCAGCACACTGTGAGCACAGATATGGAGTGTTTTTCAGGCAGACAAACGTATACTGGTGGTCACTGTCAGCAAAACTCTGCACTGTACTCCTGCTATAGCTGCTCCCCAGTCCTCAAAATTTAGCAGTGTGAGCACTCAGCACAGATATATCATGCAGCACACTGAGCACAGATATGGTATGGAGCGTTTTTTTCAGGCAGAGAACGGATAAAAACTAAACTCTGCACTGTACTCCTCCTAACAGCTGCTCCCCAATCCTCCCCACAATTATAGTAATAAACAAGCAATCAAATCAACTGTCTTCTACTAAACGGAGAGGACGCCAGCCACGTCCTCTCCCTATCATCTCCAATGCACGTGTGAAAATGGCAGCGACGCGCGGCTGCTTATAGAATCCGAATCTCGCGAGAATCCGACAGCGGGATGATGACGTTCGGGCGCGCTCGGGTTAACCGAGCCATACGGGAGAATCCGAGTATGGCTCGGACCCGTGTAAAAAAGGTAAAGCTCGGGGGGGTTCGGTTTCTCGGAAACCGAACCCGCTCATCACTAGTGTGAACACCCCGTTTCAAGTCAGTTACTCCCCTCCATTTGCAACTGGAGATGCATAATACTCTGCATCGCCCAAAGTTGCATATGCTTTGTCGCGGAGCATACGCTGATGGAAAACACACAAGACATGCCCTGCAAATAAATATATAGATTTATTTATAGTTTTCTTTCTCTTACGCTTTGGGCATGCCCAATTACAGTTAGGGTACATTGCTATTGGGGCCCCACAACAAACAATGACATCATCATGACATCACGGGTTATCTGGCATAACCCCATCCATCAATGCGGATAAGCTTCACACTTTGAAATCCGGCACACTGCATTCACTTTGAACACAGTTTGCTAGGAATTGGTGTAGCAGGCAATTTATATTTATTATTATTATTATTATCCTTTATTTATATGGCGCCACAAAGGTTCCTCAATGCCTACAAAGTACAGAAACAGTATAAACAAAACAAGAAAAAAGGAAACTAACAGTACAAACCATTACAGAACGTGGGCTACAAGGTTTACAAACATTATTACTGCATCCACAGTCATAATACACGCAGGGCCGGTTCTTGCCCTTCTGGCGCCCCAGGCAAAACGATAGGGGCATGGCTTCATACGGGGGCGTGGTCAGTTACGCCCCCGTTTGTGCCCCCTGTAGCGCCGCTGAAAGAGAAAAAAAAAAAGTATACTTACTATCCCCGCTCCTGATTGCAGACCTCCGCCGGCGCCGCTCCTCTCCACGGATCAGCATAGATACTAGAGGTCAATTATGACCCCTAGCGTCTGTGCCACAATGCTGTGTGGTGTGCAATGATGTCATCGCGCACCGCACAGCAAAGGTCCCCTCCACGAAGGGATACTAGACGCGTAGCGTATGGTTCCCTTCACAGCGGGGGGCACAGCGGCGGGGGGCACAGTAGCGGATCTTGGCATGGTGCGACGCCCTCCGGATGGCGCCGGCGCCCTCCAGAAAGGCGGCGTCCCGGGCAAAAGTCCTGCTTGCCCGTGGCAAGAACCGCTACTGAATACACGAATAAGCAGTGCTGGTTGTATCTAAAGGTTTGGTGACACTGCAGTGGGAAGGAGATGATGGCATACGTGAGGGAATAAAAAGCACAATGGGGAAGTGGGGCCGTGCTCGTGAGAGCTTACAATCTAATTACGTGCCTTCCACTATAGGTAATGCTTAGACTGTCAGTGACATCCTGGGTCCAAAGATATTGGCATGCCAGTGACCACACCGTACTAAAATGAGGCCACATCCGAGACGTGCATCCATTGGCATTTTTTATTTTTATTATTTATTTCTTTATTAGCAGGTTTTTATATAGCGCAGCATATTCCATTGAGCTTTACAATTAGAACAACAGTTATAGAACAAAACTGGGCAAATTGGCACGATGTGGTTGTTAAGTGGTTAAATACAGCAATGGGCTTGGCCTATGAGTGAGCCAGAGCATGCAAAACAGTTCAGAATACGCCACATGTCCAAAGCAAACTCCATTTGCAGGTAGATGGTTAAGCAAATGAAGGCGTTTGCCATTATATATAAGGCACGGAGAGGCGCCGACCCGCTATGATCCGGCCAATAACTTCTATTTTCAAATTTCTTACATTTGCCTCAAGCCTAGGACACCAGATGTTCCGTGTTCTATTTTTAAATGTGCCTCTGGATAATGTCAAATGTTTCAAGCCTTGTGATGATATGGGAACAGTTACATATATGTGTGTGAATACAGCAAGAAGCTTTTTCACATTGGATTAAATAGAGCTTTCACTGGGATGGCAGCCATTTTGTGATCTGGATCAATATATTCACATGAATGCATCTTACCCATTCATCAGGAACCAGAGACATTTCTGAGGCAAAAAATGCTTTAAATGTACTTAGAATTAATTAATTTGCTGCACTGTACTGAATATTGATCATTATTCTGCAATGAAACTCCCGTCACACATTTTCTTGTGTCCTCCATCTTGCACTGTATGTTACTATGTGGTTGATGTATTAAGAAGTGAAAAGAGTGGAAAACTGGACCAGTGGAGAAGATGCCCATAGCAACCAGTCAGAATCTACTGTACTTATCATTTTATAGACTGTACTTGATAAATGCTTCTTCAGTGCTGATTGGTTGCCGTGGACAACCTCTCCGCTGATCCACTTCTCAACACTTTTCATTGCTTACTACATCAACCCCTGAGTTTTTGACGATCGCAATGTTTGTAACTGCATATGTTGACTAGAGATGAGCGGGTTCGGTTTCTCTGAATCCGAACCCGCCCGAACTTCATGGTTTTTTTCACAGGTCCGAGCAGACTCGGATCCTCCCGCCTTGCTCGGTTAACCCGAGCGCGCCCGAACGTCATCATGACGCTGTCGGATTCTCGCGAGACTCGGATTCTATATAAGGAGCCGCGCGTCGCCGCCATTTTCACACGTGCATTGAGATTGATAGGGAGAGGACGTGGCTGGCGTCCTCTCCATTTAGATTAGAAGAGAGAGAGAGAGAGAGAGATTGACCTGATTTACTGGAGCTTAGGAGTACTGTAGAAGTGTAGAGAGTGCAGAGTTTACTAGTGACTGACCACAGTGACCACCAGACAGTGCAGTTTTGTTTTATTTAATATATCCGTTCTCTGCCTGAAAAAAACGATACACACAGTGACTCAGTCACATACCATATCTGTGTGCACTGCTCAGCCCAGTGTGCTGCATCATCTATGTATATATATCTGACTGTGCTCAGCTCACACAGCTTATAATTGTGGGGGAGACTGGGGAGCACTGCAGTGCCAGTTATAGGTTATAGCAGGAGCCAGGAGTACATATTATATTAAAATTAAACAGTGCACACTTTTGCTGCAGGAGTGCCACTGCCAGTGTGACTGACCAGTGACCTGACCACACTGACCACCAGTATAGTTAGTAGTATACTATATTGTGATTGCCTGAAAAAGTTAAACACTCGTCGTGTGACTTCACTTGTGTGGTGTTTTTTTTTTATTCTATAAAAAACTCATTCTGCTGACAAACAGTGTCCAGCAGGTCCGTCATTATATAATATATACCTGTCCGGCTGCAGTAGTGATATATATATATTTTTTATATCATTATTTATCATCCAGTCGCAGCAGACACAGTACGGTAGTTCACGGCTGTAGCTACCTCTGTGTCGGCACTCGGCAGTCCATCCATAATTGTATACCACCTACCCGTGGTTTTTTTTTCTTTCTTCTTTATACATACATACTACTACATCTCTTTATCAACCAGTCTATATTAGCAGCAGACACAGTACAGTACGGTAGTTCACGGCTGTAGCTACCTCTGTGTCGGCACTCGGCAGTCCGTCCATAATTGTATACCACCTACCCGAGGTTTTTTTTTCTTTCTTCTTTATACATACATACTACTACATCTCTTTATCAACCAGTCTATATTAGCAGCAGACACAGTACAGTACGGTAGTCCACGGCTGTAGCTACCTCTGTGTCGGCACTCGGCAGTCCGTCCATAATTGTATACCACCTACCCGTGGTTTTTTTTTCTTTCTTCTTTATACATACATACTACTACATCTCTTTATCAACCAGTCTATATTAGCAGCAGACACAGTACAGTACGGTAGTTCACGGCTGTAGCTACCTCTGTGTCGGCACTCGGCAGTCCGTCCATAATTGTATACCACCTACCCGTGGTTTTTTTTTCTTTCTTCTTCATACATACATACTACTACATCTCTTTATCAACCAGTCTATATTAGCAGCAGACACAGTACAGTACGGTAGTTCACGGCTGTAGCTACCTCTGTGTCGGCACTCGGCAGTCCGTCCATAATTGTATACCACCTACCCGTGGTTTTTTTTTTCTTTCTTCTTTATACATACATACTACTACATCTCTTTATCAACCAGTCTATATTAGCAGCAGACACAGTACAGTACGGTAGTCCACGGCTGTAGCTACCTCTGTGTCGGCACTCGGCAGTCCATCCATAATTGTATACCACCTACCCGTGGTTTTTTTTTCTTTCTTCTTTATACATACATACTACTACATCTCTTTATCAACCAGTCTATATTAGCAGCAGACACAGTACAGTACGGTAGTCCACGGCTGTAGCTACCTCTGTGTCGGCACTCGGCAGTCCGTCCATAATTGTATACCACCTACCCGTGGTTTTTTTTTCTTTCTTCTTTATACATACATACTACTACATCTCTTTATCAACCAGTCTATATTAGCAGCAGACACAGTACAGTACGGTAGTTCACGGCTGTAGCTACCTCTGTGTCGGCACTCGGCAGTCCGTCCATAATTGTATACCACCTACCCGTGGTTTTTTTTTCTTTCTTCTTTATACATACATACTACTACATCTCTTTATCAACCAGTCTATATTAGCAGCAGACACAGTACAGTACGGTAGTCCACGGCTGTAGCTACCTATGTGTCGGCACTCGGCAGTCCGTCCATAATTGTATACCACCTACCCGTGGTTTTTTTTTCTTTCTTCTTTATACATACATACTACTACATCTCTTTATCAACCAGTCTATATTAGCAGCAGACACAGTACAGTACGGTAGTTCACGGCTGTAGCTACCTCTGTGTCGGCACTCGGCAGTCCGTCCATAATTGTATACCACCTACCCGTAGTTTTTTTTTCTTTCTTCTTTATACATACATACTACTACATCTCTTTATCAACCAGTCTATATTAGCAGCAGACACAGTACAGTACGGTAGTCCACGGCTGTAGCTACCTCTGTGTCGGCACTCGGCAGTCCGTCCATAATTGTATACCACCTACCCGTGGTTTTTTTTTTCTTTCTTCTTTATACATACATACTACTACATCTCTTTATCAACCAGTCTATATTAGCAGCAGACACAGTACAGTACGGTAGTTCACGGCTGTAGCTACCTCTGTGTCGGCACTCGGCAGTCCGTCCATAATTGTATACCACCTACCCGTGGTTTTTTTTTCTTTCTTCTTTATACATACATACTACTACATCTCTTTATCAACCAGTCTATATTAGCAGCAGACACAGTACAGTACGGTAGTCCACGGCTGTAGCTACCTCTGTGTCGGCACTCGGCAGTCCGTCCATAATTGTATACTAGTATCCATCCATCTCCATTGTTTACCTGAGGTGCCTTTTAGTTGTGCCTATTAAAATATGGAGAACAAAAATGTTGAGGTTCCAAAATTAGGGAAAGATCAAGATCCACTTCCACCTCGTGCTGAAGCTGCTGCCACTAGTCATGGCCGAGACGATGAAATGCCAGCAACGTCGTCTGCCAAGGCCGATGCCCAATGTCATAGTACAGAGCATGTCAAATCCAAAACACCAAATATCAGTAAAAAAAGGACTCCAAAACCTAAAATAAAATTGTCGGAGGAGAAGCGTAAACTAGCCAATATGCCATTTACCACACGGAGTGGCAAGGAACGGCAGAGGCCCTGGCCTATGTTCATGGCTAGTGGTTCAGCTTCACATGAGGATGGAGGCACTCAGCCTCTCGCTAGAAAAATGAAAAGACTCAAGCTGGCAAAAGCAGTAGCACTGCAAAGAACTGTGCGTTCTTCGAAATCCCAAATCCACAAGGAGAGTCCAATTGTGTCGGTTGCGATGCCTGACCTTCCCAACACTGGACGTGAAGAGCATGCGCCTTCCACCATTTGCACGCCCCCTGCAAGTGCTGGAAGGAGCACCCGCAGTCCAGTTCCTGATAGTCAGATTGAAGATGTCAGTGTTGAAGTACACCAGGATGAGGAGGATATGGGTGTTGCTGGCGCTGGGGAGGAAATTGACCAGGAGGATTCTGATGGTGAGGTGGTTTGTTTAAGTCAGGCACCCGGGGAGACACCTGTTGTCCGTGGGAGGAATATGGCCGTTGACATGCCTGGTGAAAATACCCAAAAAATCAGCTCTTCGGTGTGGAGGTATTTCAACAGAAATGCGGACAACAGGTGTCAAGCCGTGTGTTCCCTTTGTCAAGCTGTAATAAGTAGGGGTAAGGACGTTAACCACCTCGGAACATCCTCCCTTATACGTCACCTGCAGCGCATTCATAATAAGTCAGTGACAAGTTCAAAAACTTTGGGTGACAGCGGAAGCAGTCCACTGACCAGTAAATCCCTTCCTCTTGTAACCAAGCTCACGCAAACCACCCCACCAACTCCCTCAGTGTCAATTTCCTCCTTCCCCAGGAATGCCAATAGTCCTGCAGGCCATGTCACTGGCAATTCTGACGAGTCCTCTCCTGCCTGGGATTCCTCCGATGCATCCTTGCGTGTAACGCCTACTGCTGCTGGCGCTGCTGTTGTTGCTGCTGGGAGTCGATGGTCATCCCAGAGGGGAAGTCGTAAGACCACTTTTACTACTTCCACCAAGCAATTGACTGTCCAACAGTCCTTTGCGAGGAAGATGAAATATCACAGCAGTCATCCTACTGCAAAGCGGATAACTGAGGCCTTGGCATCCTGGGTGGTGAGAAACGTGGTTCCGGTATCCATCATTACTGCAGAGCCAACTAGAGACTTGTTGGAGGTACTGTGTCCCCGGTACCAAATACCATCTAGGTTCCATTTCTCTAGGCAGGCGATACCGAAAATGTACACAGACCTCAGAAAAAGAGTCACCAGTGTCCTAAAAAATGCAGCTGTACCCAATGTCCACTTAACCACGGACATGTGGACAAGTGGAGCAGGGCAGGGTCAGGACTATATGACTGTGACAGCCCACTGGGTAGATGTATGGACTCCCGCCGCAAGAACAGCAGCGGCGGCACCAGTAGCAGCATCTCGCAAACGCCAACTCTTTCCTAGGCAGGCTACGCTTTGTATCACCGCTTTCCAGAATACGCACACAGCTGAAAACCTCTTACGGCAACTGAGGAAGATCATCGCGGAATGGCTTACCCCAATTGGACTCTCCTGTGGATTTGTGGCATCGGACAACGCCAGCAATATTGTGTGTGCATTAAATATGGGCAAATTCCAGCACGTCCCATGTTTTGCACATACCTTGAATTTGGTGGTGCAGAATTATTTAAAAAACGACAGGGGCGTGCAAGAGATGCTGTCGGTGGCCAGAAGAATTGCGGGACACTTTCGGCGTACAGGCACCACGTACAGAAGACTGGAGCACCACCAAAAACTACTGAACCTGCCCTGCCATCATCTGAAGCAAGAAGTGGTAACGAGGTGGAATTCAACCCTCTATATGCTTCAGAGGTTGGAGGAGCAGCAAAAGGCCATTCAAGCCTATACAATTGAGCACGATATAGGAGGTGGAATGCACCTGTCTCAAGCGCAGTGGAGAATGATTTCAACGTTGTGCAAGGTTCTGCTGCCCTTTGAACTTGCCACACGTGAAGTCAGTTCAGACACTGCCAGCCTGAGTCAGGTCATTCCCCTCATCAGGCTTTTGCAGAAGAAGCTGGAGACATTGAAGGAGGAGCTAACACGGAGCGATTCCGCTAGGCATGTGGGACTTGTGGATGGAGCCCTTAATTCGCTTAACAAGGATTCACGGGTGGTCAATCAAATCAGAGCACTACATTTTGGCCACCATGCTCGATCCTAGATTTAAAGCCTACCTTGGATCTCTCTTTCCGGCAGACACAAGTCTGCTGGGGTTGAAAGACCTGCTGGTGAGAAAATTGTCAAGTCAAGCGGAACGCGACCTGTCAACATCTCCTCCTTCACATTCTCCCGCAACTGGGGGTGCGAGGAAAAGGCTCAGAATTCCGAGCCCACCCGCTGGCGGTGATGCAGGGCAGTCTGGAGCGACTGCTGATGCTGACATCTGGTCCGGACTGAAGGACCTGACAACGATTACGGACATGTCGTCTACTGTCACTGCATATGATTCTCTCCCCATTGAAAGAATGGTGGAGGATTATATGAGTGACCGCATCCAAGTAGGCACGTCACACAGTCCATACTTATACTGGCAGGAAAAAGAGGCAATTTGGAGGCCCTTGCACAAACTGGCTTTATTCTACCTAAGTTGTCCTCCCACAAGTGTGTACTCCGAAAGAGTGTTTAGTGCCGCCGCTCACCTTGTCAGCAATCGGCGTACGAGGTTACATCCAGAAAATGTGGAGAAGATGATGTTCATTAAAATGAATTATAATCAATTCCTCCGCGGAGACATTGACCAGCAGCAATTGCCTCCACAAAGTACACAGGGAGCTGAGATGGTGGATTCCAGTGGGGACGAATTGATAATCTGTGAGGAGGGGGATGTACACGGTGATATATCGGAGGATGATGATGAGGTGGACATCTTGCCTCTGTAGAGCCAGTTTGTGCAAGGAGAGATTAATTGCTTCTTTTTTGGGGGGGGTCCAAACCAACCCGTCATATCAGTCACAGTCGTGTGGCAGACCCTGTCACTGAAATGATGGGTTGGTTAAAGTGTGCATGTCCTGTTTTGTTTATACAACATAAGGGTGGGTGGGAGGGCCCAAGGACAATTCCATCTTGCACCTCTTTTTTCTTTTATTTTTCTTTGCGTCATGTGCTGTTTGGGGAGGGTTTTTTGGAAGGGACATCCTGCGTGACACTGCAGTGCCACTCCTAAATGGGCCCGGTGTTTGTGTCGGCCACTAGGGTCGCTAATCTTACTCACACAGCTACCTCATTGCACCTCTTTTTTTCTTTGCGTCATGTGCTGTTTGGGGAGGGTTTTTTGGAAGGGACATCCTGCGTGACACTGCAGTGCCACTCCTAAATGGGCCCGGTGTTTGTGTCGGCCACTACGGTCGCTAATCTTACTCACACAGCTACCTCATTGCGCCTCTTTTTTTCTTTGCGTCATGTGCTGTTTGGGGAGGGTTTTTTGGAAGGGACATCCTGCGTGACACTGCAGTGCCACTCCTAGATGGGCCCGGTGTTTGTGTCGGCCACTAGGGTCGCTAATCTTACTCACACAGCTACCTCATTGCGCCTCTTTTTTTCTTTGCGTCATGTGCTGTTTGGGGAGGGTTTTTTGGAAGGGACATCCTGCGTGACACTGCAGTGCCACTCCTAAATGGGCCCGGTGTTTGTGTCGGCCACTACGGTCGCTAATCTCACTCACACAGCTACCTCATTGCGCCTCTTTTTTTCTTTGCGTCATGTGCTGTTTGGGGAGGGTTTTTTGGAAGGGACATCCTACGTGACACTGCAGTGCCACTCCTAGATGGGCCCGGTGTTTGTGTCGGCCACTAGGGTCGCTAATCTTACTCACACAGCTACCTCATTGCGCCTCTTTTTTTCTTTGCGTCATGTGCTGTTTGGGGAGGGTTTTTTGGAAGGGACATCCTGCGTGACACTGCAGTGCCACTCCTAAATGGGCCCGGTGTTTGTGTCGGCCACTAGGGTCGCTAATCTTACTCACACAGCTACCTCATTGCGCCTCTTTTTTTCTTTGCGTCATGTGCTGTTTGGGGAGGGTTTTTTGGAAGGGACATCCTGCGTGACACTGCAGTGCCACTCCTAGATGGGCCAGGTGTTTGTGTCGGCCACTAGGGTCGCTTAGCTTAGTCATCCAGCGACCTCGGTGCAAATTTTAGGACTAAAAATAATATTGTGAGGTGTGAGGTATTCAGAATAGACTGAAAATGAGTGGAAATTATGGTTTTTGAGGTTAATAATAATATGGGATCAAAATGACCCCCAAATTCTATGATTTAAGCTGTTTTTTAGGGTTTTTTGAAAAAAACACCCGAATCCAAAACACACCCGAATCCGACAAAAAAAATTCGGTGAGGTTTTGCCAAAACGCGGTCGAACCCAAAACACGGCCGCGGAACCGAACCCAAAACCAAAACACAAAACCCGAAAAATTTCAGGCGCTCATCACTAATGTTGACCTGTTTATTTGCATATTATGAGGTATTCCTTGTCATTAGAAAGTGCCAAATTTCACCTAGAGGCAGCCATTTTGGGCTGGTAATGCAGCATGTTAATTAATAGTGGGACTAAAGAGGACATATCTAAATCTACTTTACAGCACATGTAAATTAGGGCTATCCAGATGTCACCTCAGTCTAAGCAACAATAATTTGTTTTTCGTTCATCACCAAATGAGAAGTTGCAACAAAAGTACAAAGCGTTCCATCCACATCCACTTGTTGTCACGGCTATATTCTGAGACCTGGATTTGTGGAGAGCCCATAAAGGGTGACAGAGGTTAAGCAGTGGGAACTACTCAATTTGTACAGTTCCCACTGTACAGTTTTAGGCAAATTGTTTACATATCATGCAGGTCAGAGTCTAATGACAGTTACAAACTTCTGAGCACTGGCAGAATGCAAACTGGGGGTTGGTATCGATATCCTGGCGCTCAGAATCCCGACGGTCAGAATGCGGACAGTGGCATCCTGTTTTTAAAAATCCTGATGGAAGTATTTTAACACACCCCTCCCACAACCTAACCCATCCCTCCCACAGCTAACCAACCCCTCCCGCAGCCTAACCCACCCCTCCCACAGCCTAACCCTAACCCACCCCTCCCACGCCCTAACCCTAACTCACCCCTCCCATGGCTTAACCCTAACCTACCCCTTCCGCAGCCTAACCCTAGCCCACCTCTCCCTCTGCCTAACCCACCCCTCCCAAAGCCTAACCCTAATTTACCCCTCCCGCAGTCTAACCCTAACCCACCCCTCCAACAGCCTAACCCTAACCCACCCCTCCCGCAGCCTAACCCTAACCTATCCCTCCCACAGTCTAACCCTAACCCACCTCTTTCGCATGCCTAACCCACCCCTCCCGCAGCCTAACCCATCCCTCCCACAGTCTAACCCTAACCCACCCCTTCCGCATGCCTAACCCTAACCTATCCCTCCCACAATCTAACCCTAACCTACCCCTCCCACAGCCTGTCCATGGCAACCACTTTACTGCTCCACTTCTCAACACTTTTCATTGCTTAATACATCAACCCCTGGGTTTCTGTGCATTGCAATGTTTGTAACTGGGTATGTTGACCTGTTTATTTGCATATTATGAGGTATTTCTTGTCATTAGAAAGTGCACCTTTCACCTAGAGGCATCCATTTTGTCTGCTAAACCAGTTTCAAGGTAATACAGCCTATCCATTAACTAGGGACTCTGGACAACATTTAGGTCTGAGGTAAAATTATTAGTTCAACCCACAAAATGGGTATTTCCACTTAGTGTATATAAGGTTCCACTTGAAATGCCTGAAATTTATGTGATACAGTGTATGGTCCTTCTCCAGAAAAGCTCAGTTGCATAGAGAAACAAAATTTTCAAAACAGTTCTCCAAAATAATATCCACTTCGTCCCCCCAAAAACACTCCAACCTCTGTTTGATGCAAATATACAAATTCAGGTTGGATTGAGGAGAAATGTGACACCTCTGTGAAATAGCCTATGCCATTGCAAGATCCGATCTGTGCAAAATTTTCCCACTACCGTTCTCCAGTACTCCGTCGTAATGCATGTCATACAGTATAGAGCCTCATGTAGGATGTGAGGCAATACGCAAATCATTTAATGACAGCCACGTTGGTTAAATAAAGATTAAAGCGACCTCCTTTTAAATAAACATGGTTAGGGTCCTGGCAAGCATATATATTTAATTATCTGCGCACCTGTTCCACACAGGAAATTGTCTGCACATATCCAGTAATTGAAAACACATTTTTCTTCTTCAGGTTTTTGAAATATAACCTGTCTGCATGGAGGCAAAATTTGGGATTACTCACTTTGAAATTGTAATTGAACTGCCTGAATGACGCAATTTCATCATTGAATTCCTACCAACCTACTGTAATTGTCACTAACACATTATTATTACTAGAATAACAAAATCATGCTATAAACGGAAGGTTCCAGAAGTTTAAAACAGAAATAAGTTGATAACTCCAGGTACCAGGAATTAGCTCGACCCGTCGTTTTTTTCTGTTTATACTTACCGGTATATGTTCTGTTTATATATCTGTTTATATTTCAAGACCTATTATCCTTTCTTTGAAAAATTATAACGGTGGACACGTTTTCATGGCGTCACAATGGAAAATGCATTTTCTAAGGAAAAAAAGATGTTTATGCCATTTTTTATATTCAGTTTGGTAAACGGCCCCAAATTGTCAGGAGCGGGCCTAAAATGTTATAGATTTGACACGGGAAATTTTAGTACCGGGATATGCTCCCATTTTCTTAACTGTCCTATACAACTCCTGTTATTGTGCATATTTTTATATCTATTCTTATACTTCAAGTTTCATAATTTAATATTGTTAGAAAATTAATTAATCAAAAATGTCAAATACTCTCCCAAGAAATCCCACCTGTCTGTGTGTAGCTTGTGGTCTTTTCTGAGTTTTGCTAAGAAATAAAAAAACAGCAAACAATATTAAATTAATAAATGAAAGAGTACATACATATTTAAATAATGATAATAATAATAATAATAATAATAATAATAATAATAAAAAGTATAAACCTTTTTCAGTAGTATTTCACTATATACAGTATATGTCATAAGTGCCATGACTTCCGCAGTGGGTTTTTCCAGTAAGAATCTATTGTTTACTGGTTTTATTCTTCTTACTGTTTATAGGAGATCGTATCGGTATCCCTGCGCTTGGGATACTGTCAGTCAGAATACCAACAGCGGCATCCCGAAGCTCAGGATACTGACACCTATTTGGTATGTAAATTACCCCTAACCCTCCTTGGTCATGGTCATGGTCAACTTCTCCACTGGCTCAGTTCTTCACACTTTTTACTGTTTGATGAATAGACCCCTTAATCTACAGTAAAATGGATACTATTTGTACTCAATACTAAAAATAAGAATTTACTTACCGATAATTCTATTTCTCGTAGTCCGTAGTGGATGCTGGGAACTCCGTAAGGACCATGGGGAATAGCGGCTCCGCAGGAGACTGGGCACAAAAGTAAAGCTTTAGGACTACCTGGTGTGCACTGGCTCCTCCCCCTATGACCCTCCTCCAAGCCTCAGTTAGGACACTGTGCCCGGACGAGCGTACACAATAAGGAAGGATTTTGAATCCCGGGTAAGACTCATACCAGCCACACCAATCACACCGTACAACTTGTGATCTGAACCCAGTTAACAGCATGATAACAGAGGAGCCTCTGGATAGATGGCTCACAACAATAACCCGATTTAGTTAACAATAACTATGTACAAGTATTGCAGACAATCCGCACTTGGGATGGGCGCCCAGCATCCACTACGGACTACGAGAAATAGAATTATCGGTAAGTAAATTCTTATTTTCTCTGACGTCCTAGTGGATGCTGGGAACTCCGTAAGGACCATGGGGATTATACCAAAGCTCCCAAACGGGCGGGAGAGTGCGGATGACTCTGCAGCACCGAATGAGAGAACTCCAGGTCCTCCTCAGCCAGGGTATCAAATTTGTAGAATTTAGCAAACGTGTTTTCCCCTGACCAAGTAGCTGCTCGGCAAAGTTGTAAAGCCGATACCCCTCGGGCAGCCGCCCAAGATGAGCCCACCTTCCTTGTGGAATGGGCTTTTACAGATTTTGGCTGTGGCAGGCCTGCCACAGAATGTGCAAGCTGAATTGTATTACAAATCCAACGAGCAATAGTCTGCTTAGAAGCAGGAGCACCCAGCTTGTTGGGTGCATACAGGATAAACAGCGAGTCAGATTTTCTGACTCCAGCCGTCCTGGAAACATATATTTTCAAGGCCCTGACTACGTCCAACAACTTGGAGTACTCCAAGTCACTAGTAGCCGCAGGTACCACAATAGGTTGGTTCAGATGAAACACTGAAACCACCTTAGGGAGAAAATGAGGACGAGTCCTCAATTCCGCCCTGTCTGAATGGAAGATCAGATAAGGGCTTTTACAGGATAAAGCCCGCCAATTCTGACACGCGCCTGGCCGAGGCCAGGGCCAACAACATGACCACTTTCCATGTGAGATATTTTAACTCCACAGATTCAAGTGGTTCAAACCAATGTGACTTTAGGAACCCCAAAACTACATTGAGATCCCAAGGTGCCACTGGAGGCACAAAAGGAGGCTGTATATGCAGTACCCCTTTTACAAACGTCTGAACTTCAGGAACTGAAGCTAGTTCTTTCTGGAAGAAAATTGACAGGGCCGAAATTTGAACCTTAATGGACCCCAATTTTAGGCCCATAGACACTCCTGTTTACAGGAAATGCAGGAATCGACCTAGTTGAAATTCCTCCATCGGGGCCTTACTGGCCTCGCACCACGCAACATATTTTCGCCAAATGCGGTGATAATGCTTTGCGGTTACATCCTTCCCGGCTTGATCAGGGTATGGATGACTTCATCCGGAATGCCTTTTTCCTTCAGGATCCGGCGTTCAACCACCCTGCCGTCAAACGCAGCCGCGGTAAGTCTTGGAATAGACAGGGTCCTTGCTGGAGCAGGTCCCTTCTTAGAGGTAGAGGCCACGGGTCCTCCGTGAGCATCTCTTGAAGTTCCGGGTACCAAGTCCTTCTTGGCCAATCCGGAGCCACGAGTATAGTTCTTACTCCCCTCCGTCTTATAATTCTCAGTACTTTTGGTATGAGAGGAAGAGGAGGGAACACATACACTGACTGGTACACCCACGGTGTTACCAGAGCGTCCACAGCTATTGTCTGAGGGTCCCTTGACCTGGCGCAATACCTGTCCAATTTTTTGTTTAGGCGGGACGCCATCATGTCCACCTTTGGTTTTTCCCAACGGTTTACAATCATGTGGAAGACTTCTGGGTGAAGTCCCCACTCTCCCGGGTGGAGGTCGTGCCTGCTGAGGAAGTCTGCTTCCCAGTTGTCCACTCCCGGAATGAACACTGCTGACAATGCTATCACATGATTTTCCGCCCAGCGAAAAATCCTTGCAGCTTCTGCCATTGCCCTCCTGCTTCTTGTGCCGCCCTGTCTGTTTACGTGGGCGACTGCCGTGATGTTGTCCGACTGGATCAGCACCGGCTGACATTGAAGCAGAGGTCTTGCTTGGCTTAGGGCATTGTAAATGGCCCTTAGCTCCAAAATATTTATGTGAAGTGATGTCTCCAGGCTTGACCACAAGCCTTGGAAATTTCTTCCCTGTGTGACTGCTCCCCAGCCTCGCAGGCTGGCATCCGTGGTCACCAGGACCCAGTCCTGAATGCCGAATCTGCGGCCCTCTAGAAGATGAGCACTCTGCAACCACCACAGGAGAGACACCCTTGTCTTTGGTGACAGGGTTATCCGCTGATGCATCTGAAGATGCGATCCGGACCATTTGTCCAGCAGGTCCCACTGGAAAGTTCTTGCGTGGAATCTGCCGAATGGAATTGCTTCGTAGGAAGCCACCATTTTTCCCAGGACCCTTGTGCACTGATGCACTGACACTTGGCCTGGTTTTAGGAGGTTTCTGACTAGTTCGGATAACTCCCTGGCTTTCTCCTCCGGGAGAAACACCTTTTTCTGGACTGTGTCCAGGATCATCCCTAGGAATAGAAGACGTGTCGTCAGGATCAGCTGCGATTTTGGAATATTGAGAATCCAACCGTGCTGCCGCAACACTACTTGAGATAGTGCTACCCCGACTACCAACTGTTCCCTGGATCTTGCCCTTATCAGGAGATCGTCCAAGTAAGGGATAACTAAAACTCCCTTCCTTCGAAGGAGTATCATCATTTCGGCCATTACTTTGGTAAAGACCCGGGGTGCCGTGGACAAACCAAACGGCAGCGTCTGAAACTGATAGTGACAGTTCTGTACCACAAACCTGAGGTACCCTTGGTGAGAAGGGTAAATTGGGACATGGAGATAAGCATCCTTGATGTCCAGAGACACCATATAATCCCCTTCTTCCAGGTTCGCAATCACCGCTCTGAGTGACTCCATCTTGAATTTGAACCTTTGTATGTAAGTGTTCAAGGATTTCAGATTTAAAATAAGTCTCACCGAGCCGTCCGGCTTCGGTACCACAAACAGCGTGGAATAATACCCCTTTCCCTGTTGTAGGAGGGGTACCTTGATTATCACCTGCTGGGAATACAGCTTGTGAATGGCTTCTGCTGCAGCCTTTTTCCTCTCCCTCTGCCACGGGGCAGAAATGAGGAGTCTTTTGCCCGCTTGCCCTTACTTATGGGGCCTAAAGGACTGCGCCTGATAATACGGCGTCTTCTTATGTTGAGAGGCTACCTGGGGTAAAAATGTGGATATCCCAGCCGTTGCCGTGGCCACCAGGTCTGTTAGACCTACCCCAAATAACTCCTCCCTTTTATAAGGCGATACTTCCATATGCCTTTTGGAATCAGCATCACCTGACCACTGTCTTGTCCATAACCCTCTTCTGGCAGAAATGGACAGCGCACTTACTCTTGATGCCAGTCGGCAAATATCCCTCTGTGCATCACGCATATATAGAAATGCATCTTTTAAATGCTCTATAGTCAGTAATATACTGTCCCTATCTAGGGTATCAATATTGTCAGTCAGGGAATCCGACCAAGCCACCCCAGCACTGCACATCCAGGCTGAGGCGATTGCTGGTCGCAGTATCACACCCGTGTGAGTGTATATACATTTTTAGGATATTTTCCTGCTTTCTGTCAGCAGGTTCCTTAAGGGCGGCCGTATCCGGGGACGGTAGTGCCACCTGTTTAGACAAGCGTGTGAGCGCTTTATCCACCCTAGGGGGTGTTTCCCAACGTGCCCTATCCTCTGGCGGGAAGGGGTATGATGCTAATAACTTTTTAGGAATTAACAGTTTTTATCGGGGGAAACCCACGCATCATCTCACACACTTCATTTAATTCCTCAGATGCAGGAAAAACTACAGGCAGTTTTTTCTCACCCAACATAATACCCTTTTTAGTGGTACTGGTATTATCAGAAATATGTAAAACATTTTCCATAGCCTCAATCATGTAACGTGTGGCCCTACTGGAAGTCACATTCGTCTCTTAATCGTCGACACTGGAGTCAGTATCCGTGTCGGCGTCTGTATCTGCCATCTGAGGTAACGGGCGTTTTAGAGCCCCTGATGGCTTTTGAGACACCTGGACAGGCACAGGCTGAGTAGCCGGCTGTCTCATGTCATCAATCTCTTGTAAAGAGCTGACACTGTCACGTAATTCCTTCCATAAGCTCAGCCACTCAGGTGTCGACTCCCTAGGGGGTGACATCTCCATTACAGGCAATTGCTCCGCCTCCACACCATTTTCCTCCTCATACATGTCGACACAATCGTACCGACACACAGCACACACACAGGGAATGCTCTGATAGAGGACAGGACCCCACTAGCCCTTTGGGGAGACAGAGGGAGAGTATGCCAGCACACACCAGAGCGCTATATATATACAGGGATAACCTTATAGAAGTGTTTTTCCCCTTATAGCTGCTGTTTTATTAATACTGCGCCTAATTAGTGCCCCCCCCCCCCTCTCTTTTTTAACCCCTTTCTGTAGTGTAGTAACTGCAGGGGAGAGCCAGGGAGCTTCCCTCCAACGGAGCTGTGAGAGAAAATGGCGCCAGTGTGCTGAGGAGATAGGCTCCGCCCCTTTTTCGCGGACTTTTCTCCCGCATTTTTATGGATTCTGGCAGGGGTTAAAATACATCCATATAGCCCTGGGGGTTATATGTGATGTATGTTTGCCAGCCAAGGTGTTTTTATTGCTGCTCAAGGCGCCCCCCCCCCAGCGCCCTGCACCCTCAGTGACTGCAGTGTGAGGTGTGTATGAGGAGCAATGGCGCACAGCTGCAGTGCTGTGCGTTACCTTGGTGAAGACTGATGTCTTCTGCCGCCGATTTTCCGGACCTCTTCTTGCTTCTGGCTCTGTAAGGGGGCCGGCGGCGCGGCTCTGGGACCGGACTCTGAGGCTGGGCCTGTGTTCGGTCCCTCTGGAGCTAATGGTGTCCAGTAGCCAAGAAGCCCAAGCTGGCTGCAAGCAGGCAGGTTCGCTTCTTCTCCCCTTAGTCCCTCGATGCAGTGAGCCTGTTGCCAGCAGGTCTCACTGAAAATAAAAAACCTAAAACTAAACTTTCACTAAGAAGCTCAGGAGAGCCCCTAGTGTGCACCCTTCTCGGCCGGGCACAAAAATCTAACTGAGGCTTGGAGGAGGGTCATAGGGGGAGGAGCCAGTGCACACCAGGTAGTCCTAAAGCTTTACTTTTGTGCCCAGTCTCCTGCGGAGCCGCTATTCCCCATGGTCCTTACGGAGTTCCCAGCATCCACTAGGACGTCAGAGAAAAACATTTCCAGAAATAAGAAACTTCAAGGGACAAAACCGAAAAATCAGAGACAGTCGGCAGCAATGTATTACAGGGCTGTGGATCATGGAGTCCACCAGAAATAAGTCGACAGTCAATAGGTCAACCCAATATTGTCGACATGAAGTAGATTGGCAAAGTCAAAAGGTCGTCAGGGACAATAGGTCGATGTGAAAAAGGAAAACACCACAAAAGGTCGACACAACCACAATGTCTACATGGAAATGGTCGACACAAAAAAAGGTAGACACAAGATTTTTTTATATATCATTTTGTATGTTTAACCACGTCAGGCAAATTAGTGGAAACGTATACCCTCATGGAGCCGTTTTGCTCGCCGCGCTTCAGGCAAGGTGCCTCTCTCCGGTACTGCTGTGCTCGGAACGGGTTATTATTCCCAATCGCAGTCCACGCGGATGGTAAATTGTAGAACAAAAAAACAAAACTTGTATTGACCATGGCCCTCATTCCGAGTTGATCGCTCGCAAGGCGAATGTAGCAGAGTTACACACGCTAAGCCGCCGCCTACTGGGAGTGAATCTTCGCTTCTTAAATGTGCGACCGATGTATGCGCAATATTGCGATTACAAACGAGTTAGCAGTTTTTGAGTAGCTTCAGACTTACTCTGCCTGTGCGATCAGTTCAGTGCTTTTCGGTCCTGGCTGACGTCATAAACACACCCAGCGTTCGCCCAGGCACACCCACCGTTTCCCCGGCCACTCCTGCGTTTTCTCCGGAAACGGTAGCGTTTCCAGCCACACGCCCCTAAAACGCCGTGCATCCGCCCAGTAACACCCATTTCCTGTCAATCACAATGCGAACGTCGGAGCGATGAAAAAGCCGTGAGTAAACTTACTTTCTTCATAGTAAAGTTACTTGGCGCAGTCGCAGTGCGAACATTGCGCATGCGCACTAAGAGAATTCTCACTGCGATGCGATGAAAATCTCCGAGCGAACAACTCGGAATGAGGGCCCATGTGTGTTGACCACTGTCATATTGACTTTTGAATATGTCAATATTAAGGACTGTTGACCTTTTACATGTCGAGGTATTGTCTGTCGACCTATCACCCGATAACCGTATTACAGGTCAGCCTGTCCTTCATGCTTTGTAAATGACACAGAGCCCCAGTAACTTATAATAGCTTATAATCTACATGTGCATTGTTGCATATATTAACATTTATACTATATTACCATGGGCTCAGATTTGGCTAAATAATGAATCTCCTACAAATAGGATGCAGTGGGTGCCTCAACAATGGAGAGCTGATGCAGAGAATGTCCTCCAGCAGCATCTGCACGTATTACTGTTATGCTGCCTCATGCAGACACTCATATATACCACATCCACCCACTTCAGTGGCCAAGAGCTCAGGGATCAAGCAGGGTGGCATTGGCAGGATAAGAGCGCCAGTATTACCGGCCGCCTCCCGCCTTTTTCTCTGCGCAGCCGCAGTGCCAGCCCCTGCACAAATCGGAGGAGGAGCCTGTACGCTGAGGAGATTCTTACATAGCAGCCTCTGCTGTGCTCTGATTGGCTGAGTAACGCCACACAGTCACTCAGCCAATCGGAGCACAGACTGACACGCCCCCTGCCCGTACTTACTGCCCGTGCCATGGAGGAAACTGGAGGCTGCACAGTGCATAGCCGCAAGAAGAGGTGATTGAGGAGAGTGTGTCAGTGTGTGACATGTGTGAGTGTATGGGAGGGAGTGTGTCAGTAAGGCAGTGTGTGAGACTTGTGTGAGTGTGTATGTATGAGAGGGAGTGTGTCAGTGAGGCAGTGTGTGAGACATATCAGTGTGTATGTATGAGAGGGTGTGTGTCAGTGTGTGTTACACTATGTATGAGAGGGAGTGTTTCAGTGTGTGTTACACTGTATGTATGGGAGGCAGTGTGTCATTGAGGCGGTGTGTGTTTCAGTGTGTGTATGGGAGGGAGTGTGTGAGACTTGTATGAGTGTGTATGTATGGGAGGGAGTGTGTCAGGCAGTGTGTGAGACTTGTGTGAGTGTGTATGTATGAGAGGGAGTGTGTCAGTGTGTGTTACACTGTGTATGTATGGGAGGGAGTGTCAGTGAGGCAGTGTGTGAGACTTGTGTGAGTGTGTATGTATGAGAGGGAGTGTGTCAGTGAGGCAGTGTGTGAGACATGTCTGAGTGTGTATGTATGAGAGGGTGTGTGTCAGTGTGTGTTACACTATGTGTGAGAGGGAGTGTTTCAGTGTGTGTTACACTGTATGTATGGGAGGCAGTGTGTCATTGAGGCGGTGTGTGTTTCAGTGTGTGTATGGGAGGGAGTGTGTGAGACTTGTATGAGTGTGTATGTATGGGAGGGAGTGTGTCAGGCAGTGTGTGAGACTTGTGTGAGTGTGTATGTATGAGAGGGAGTGTGTCAGTGTGTGTTACACTGTGTATGTATGGGAGGGAGTGTCAGTGAGGCAGTGTGTGAGACTTGTGTGAGTGTATCAGTGTGTGTTACAGTGTGTGAGACGTGAGCATAGGTGTGCGCAGGGGGGGTGCCTGGTGCGCACAGGCACCCCCTAATGTCTGGCACCCCAATCTCACATGCCTGATGCAGGGATCGCCGAGCAGGCTGATTACTGTCCCCTCTGCGCTGCACCATGCAGGACTGCATTACTGACCGGACGCCTGGGTTAATCAAAGGTGCCACTGCCACCGACTTTCAAACTCCCGGCTCCACCTCCATGTACAAAAACAGCGTGATGTGATGTGATTACGTCATGCTGCTCACATGCCCACCCATCACACCCGCCACATGCCCACCTCTCTCCTTCTATGCTATGCCAACACCAGCCACTGATGAGGAGCAGCATGCAGCCAACGTTCCTCTTAGGAAGACAAATTCAATACTGGCAGGTGGTCGGCAGCAACATTGACAAGTCACTCGTTTTTCCAGCAGCAGCAGTACTAGTCTGCGACTGTCAGTGTCAGTGAGTGACTGACTTGTAAGTAAACTGCTGCAGCTTGCAGGGGAAAGAGAGGGGGAGCCAGATCAGGCTGAGGAGGAGCAGTGTAATTGCAGTGAGTGCCATCTGGGGTGTTTGTTTGGTGCATACCACAACATCTAACAATGTATTTGCTTTATTAGGATTGGTACAAGGGTGGATATTTTATATGCGTTGACCATCAGTAGGCGCTAGACATGCCCAAAAGGCGGTGCTAGACACACCCCAGGCTCCAACGGTGCACCCCCTAATAAAATGTGCTGCGCACGCCAGTGGACGTGAGTGTACATGAATGAGAGGGAGTGTGTCAGTGAGGCAGCGTGTGTTACAGTGTGTGATACATATGTGAGTGTGTATGTATGAGAGGGAGTGTGTCAGTGTGTTTACACTGTGTATGTATGGGAGGGAGTGTGTCAGTGTGTGTTACACTGTGTATGTATGGGAGGTAGTGTGTCAGTGAGGCAGTGTGTGTTTCAGTGTGTGATACATGTGTGAGTGTGTGTGTATGTATGAGAGGGAGTGTGTCAGTGTGTGTTTACACTGTGTATGTATGGGAGGGAGTGTGTCAGTGTGTGTTACACAACTTACACTGTGTATGTATGTATGGGAGGGAGTGTGTCAGTGAGGCAGTGCGTTTCAGTGTGTGATACATGTGTGAGTGTGTATGTATGAGAGGGAGTGTGTCAGTGTGTGTTACACTGTGTATGTATGGGAGGGAGTGTGTCAGTGTGTGAGACGTGTGAGTGTACATCAATGAGAGGGAATGATCAGGTAAAAACCTTGATGTTTCCAGAAATGTACTGTTCCATTGTAAGACTTGTGTGATACTCCTTTCACACTGCCAATGCCAGATCCCACCCGGGAATTAGAAATGGGTCCTTCCCGGGTGGGATCTGGCATTGGCCGCTTATGCCGGGCGAGTTGCCGTAGCAGCAGGGGGTGGAGCCGGCGGCGGAGGTGGAGGCGGCACTGGGAGATGAGATCATATCCGTGCCGCCTCTCCCTGCTGTAGTAAACGGGTCCCGAGACGCATCGACCCGGGAGCCCGTTCACGCAGCCACTGACCCGGTATTCAACCCGGGTATATAACACTGCTTTATTCCCGGGTTGAATTGCCGGGTCAGGCGACCCGGGATTTCGGCTATGCCCCTTTCACACCGCATGCTGACCCATGTCGACCCGGCAATATGCCGGGTCGATACCGGGTTATTTGTGCGGTGTGAAAGGGGCATGATTTGACTACTGTACATAATTTTATTGTATTTTAATTTCTCTAACGTCCTAAGTGGATGCTGGGGACTCCGTAAGGACCATGGGGAATAGCGGCTCCGCAGGAGACTGGGCACATCTAAAGAAAGCTTTAGGACTATCTGGTGTGCACTGGCTCCTCCCCCTATGACCCTCCTCCAAGCCTCAGTTAGATCTCTGTGCCCGAACGAGAAGGGTGCACACTAGGGGCTCTCCTGAGCTTCTTAGTGAAAGTTTTAGTTTAGGTTTTTTATTTTCAGTGAGACCTGCTGGCAACAGGCTCACTGCATCGAGGGACTAAGGGGAGAAGAAGCGAACTCACCTGCGTGCAGAGTGGATTGGGCTTCTTAGGCTACTGGACATTAGCTCCAGAGGGACGATCACAGGCCCAGCCATGGATGGGTCCCAGAGCCGCGCCGCCGGCCCCCTTACAGAGCCAGAAGACAGAAGAGGTCCGGAAAATCGGCGGCAGAAGACGTCCTGTCTTCAACAAGGTAGCGCACAGCACTGCAGCTGTGCGCCATTGCTCTCAGCACACTTCACACTTCGGTCACTGAGGGTGCAGGGCGCTGGGGGGGGGGCGCCCTGAGACGCAATAAAAACACCTTGGCTGGCGAAAATACATCACATATAGCCCCCAGGGCTATATGGATGAATTTTAACCCCTGCCAGAATCCATAAAAAAGCAGGAGAAAAGTCCGCGAAAAAGGGGCGGAGCCTATCTCCTCAGCACACTGGCGCCATTTTCCCTCACAGCTCCGTTGGAGGGAAGCTCCCCTGGCTCTCCCCTGCAGTCACTACACTACAGAAAGGGTTAAAAAAGAGAGGGGGGCACTAATTAGGCGCAGTATTAACTATACAGCAGCTATAAGGGGAAAAACACTTATATAAGGTTATCCCTGTATATATATAGCGCTCTGGTGTGTGCTGGCAAACTCTCCCTCTGTCTCCCCAAAGGGCTAGTGGGGTCCTGTCCTCTATCAGAGCATTCCCTGTGTGTGTGCTGTATGTCGGTACTTTTGTGTCGACATGTATGAGGAGAAAAATGATGTGGAGACGGAGCAGATTGCCTGTAATAGTGATGTCACCCCCTAGGGGGTCGACACCTGAGTGGATGAACTGTTGGAAGGAATTACGTGACAGTGTCAGCTCTGTATAAAAGACAGTGGTTGACATGAGACAGCCGGCTACTCAGCTTGTGCCTGTCCAGACGTCTCATAGGCCGTCAGGGGCTCTAAAGCGCCCGTTACCTCAGATGGCAGATATAGACGCCGACACGGATACTGACTCCAGTGTCGACGGTGAAGAGACGAATGTGACTTCCAGTAGGGCCACACGTTACATGATTGAGGCAATGAAAAATGTTTTACACATTTCTGATAATACGAGTACCACCAAAAAAGGGGTATTATGTTCGGTGAGGAAAAACTACCTGTAGTTTTCCTGAATCTGAGAAATTAAATGAGGTGTGTGATGATGCGTGGGTTTCCCCCGATAACAACTGATAATTTCTAAAATGTTATTGGCATTATATCCTTTCCCGCCAGAGGTTAGGGTGCGTTGGGAAACACCCCCTAGGGTGGCTAAAGCGCTCACACGCTTGTAAGGGCTCTACCTTCGCCTGAGATGGCCGCCCTTAAGGATCCTGCTGATAGAAAGCAGGAGGGTATCCTAAAAGGTATTTACACACATACTGGTGTTATACTGCGACCAGCAATCGCCTCAGCCTGGATGTGCAGTGCTGGGTTGGCGTGGTCGGATTCCCTGACTGAAAATATTGATACCCTAGATAGGGACAGTATATTTTTGCCTATAGAGCATTTAAAAGATGCATTTCTATATATGCGTGATGCACAGCGGAATATTTGCCGACTGGCATCAAGTCTAAGCGCGTTGTCCATTTCTACCAGTAGAGGGTTATGGACACGTCAGTGGTCAGGTGATGCGTATTCCAAACGGCATTTGGAAGTATTGCTTTATTAAGGGGAGGAGTTATTTGGGGTCGGTCTTTCAGACCTGGTGGCCACGGCAACAGCTGGGAATTCCACGTTTGTACCCCAGGTCGCCTCTCAACATGAGAAGACGCCGTATTATCAGGCGCAGTCTTTTCGTGGACAAGCGGGCAAAAGGTTCCTCATTTCTGCCCCGTGACAGAGGGAGAGGAAAAAGGCTGCAGAAATCAGCCAGTTCCCAGGAACAGAAACCCTCTCCCGCCTCTGCCAAGCCCTCCGTATACGCTGGGGCTTTACAAGCCGAATCAGGCACGGTGGGGGGCCCGTCTCAATGAATTTCAGCGCGCAGTGGGCTCACTCGCAAGTAGACCCCTGGATCCTTCAGGTGATATCTCAGGGGTACAAATTAGAATTCGAGACGTCTCCCCCTCGCCGTTTCCTAAAGTCGACTTTACCGATGTCTCCTTCTGACAGGGAGACAGTTTTGGAAGCCATTCACAAGCTGTATTCCCAGCAGGTGATAATCAAGATACCCCTCCTGCAACAGGGAACGGGGTATTATTCCACATTGTTGTGGTACCGAAGCCGGACGGCTCGGTGAGACCGATTCTAAATCTAAAATCTTTGAACACTTACATACAGAGGTTCAAATTCAAGATTGAGTCACTCAGAGCAGTGATTGCGAACCTGGAAGAAGGGGACTACATGATGTCTCGGGACATCAAGGATGCTTACCTTCATGTCAAAATTTACCCTTCTCACCAAGGGTACCTCAGGTTTATGGTACAGAACTGTCACTATCAGTTCAGACGCTGCCGTATGGATGGTCCACGGCACCCAGGGTCTTTACCAAGGTAATGGCCGAAATGATGATATTCCTTCGAAGGAAGTGAATTTTAGTTATCCCTTACTTGGACAATTCCCTGATAAGGGTAAGAACCAGGGAACAGTTGGAGGTCGGTGTAGCACTATCTCAGGTAGTGTTGCGGCAGCACGATTGGATTCTCAATATTCCAAAATCGCACCTGGTTCCGACGACGTGTCTTCTGTTCCTAGGGATGATCGTGGACACAGTCCAGAAAAAGGTGTTTCTCCCGGAGGAGAAAGCCAGGGAGTTATCCGAGCTAGTCAGGAACCTCCTAAAACCGAGCCAAGTCTCAGTGCATCAATGCACAAGGGTTCTGGGTAAAATGGTGGCTTCCTACGAAGCAATCCCATTCGGCAGATTCCACGCAAGAACTTTCCAGTGGGACCTGCTGGACAAATGGTCCGGGTCGCATCTTCAGATGCATCAGCGGATAACCCTGTCACCAAGGACAAGGGTGTCCCTCCTGTGGTGGTTGCAGAGTGCTCATCTTCTAGAGGGCCGCAGATTAGGCATTCAGGTCTGGGTCCTGGTGACCACGGATGCCAGCCTGCGAGGCTGGGGAGCAGTCACACAGGGAAGGAATATCCAGGGCTTATGGTCAAGCCTGGAGACATCACTTCACATAAATATCCTGAAGCTAAGGGACATTTACAATGCTCTAAGCTTAGCAAGACCTCTGCTTCAAGGTCAGCCGGTGTTGATCCAGTCGGACAACATCACGGCAGTCACCCACGTAAACAGACAGGGTGGCACAAGAAGCAGGAGGGCAATGACAGAAGCTGCAAGGATTTTTCGCTGGGCGGAAAATCATGTGATAGCACTGTCAGCAGTATTCATTCCGGGAGTGGACAACTGGGAAGCAGACTTTCTCAGCACGACCTCCACCCGGGAGAGTGGGGACTTCACCCAGAAGTCTTCCACATGATTAAAAACTCGACAGGTATTGCGCCAGGTCCAGGGACCCTCAGGCAATAAGCTGTAGACGCTCTGGTAACACCGTGGGTGTACCAGTCAGGGTATGTGTTCCCTCCTCTGCCTCTCATACCCAAGGTACTGAGATTGATAAGATGGAGAGGAGTAAGCACTATATTCGTGGTTCCGGATTGGCCAAGAAGGACTTGGTAACCGGAACTTCAAGAGATGCTCACGGAGGATCCGTGGCCTCTACCTCTAAGAAGGGACTTGCTCCAGCAAGGACCCTGTCTGTTCCAAGACTTACCGCGGCTGCGTTTGACGGCATGGCGGTTGAACGCCGGATCCTGAAGGAAAAAAGGCATTCCGGATGAAGTCATCCCTATCCTGATCAAAGCCAGGAAGGATGTAACCGCAAAAACATTATCACCGCAATTGTCGAAAATATGTTGCGTGGTGCGAGGCCAGTAAGGCCCGACGGAGGAAATTTAACTGGGTCGATTCCTACATTTCCTGCAAACAGGAGTGTCTATGGGCCTGAAATTGGGGTCCATTAAGGTTCAAATTTCGGCCCTGTCAATTTTCTTCCAAAAAGAACTAGCTTCAGTCCCTGAAGTTCAGACGTTTGTAAAAGGGGTACTGCATATACAGCCTCCTTTTGTGCCTCCAGTGGCACTTTGGGATCTCAATGTAGTTTTGGGTTCCAAAAGTCACATTGGTTTGAACCACTTAAATCTGTGGAGTTAAAATATCTCACATGAAAAGTGGTCATGCTGTTGGCCCTGGCCTGGGCCAGGCGCGTGTCAGAATTGGCGGCTTTATCCTGAAAAAGCCCTTATCTGATTTTCCATTCGGACAGGGCGGAATTGAGGACTCGTCCTCAGTTTCTCCCCAAGGTGTTTTCAGCGTTTCACCTGAACCAACCTATTTGTGGTGCCTGCGGCTACTAGGGACTTGGAGGCCTCCAAGTTGCTAGACGTTGTCAGTGCCCTGAAAATATATGTTTCCAGGACGGCTGGAGTCAGGAAATCTGACTCGCTGTTTATCCTGTATGCACCCAACAAGCTGGGTGCTCCTGCTTCTAAGCAGACTATTGCTCGTTGGATTTGTAGTACAATTCAGCTTGCACATTCTGTGGCAGGCCTGCCACAGCCAAAAATCTGTAAATGCCCACTCCACAAGGAAGGTGGGCTCATCTTGGGCGGCTGCCCGAGGGGTCTCGGCTTTACAACTTTGCCGAGCAGCTACTTGGTCAGGAGCAAATACGTTTGTAAAATTCTACAAAATTGATATCCTGGCTGAGGAGGACCTGGAGTTCTCTCATTTGGTGCTGCAGAGTCATCCGCACTCTCCCGCCCGTTTGGGAGCTTTGGTATAATCCCCATGGTCCTTACGGAGTCCCCAGCATCCACTTAGGACGTTAGAGAAAATAAGAATTTACTTACCGATAATTCTATTTCTCATAGTCCGTAGTGGATGCTGGGCGCCCATCCCAAGTGCGGATTGTCTGCAATACTTGTACATAGTTATTGTTACAAAAATCGGGTTATTATTGTTGTGAGCCATCTTTCAGAGGCTCCTCTGTTATCATGCTGTTAACTGGGTTCAGATCACAGGTTATACGGTGTGATTGGTGTGGCTGGTATGAGTCTTACCCGGGATTCAAAATCCTTCCTTATTGTGTACGCTCGTCCGGGCACAGTATCCTAACTGAGGCTTGGAGGAGGGTCATAGGGGGAGGAGCCAGTGCACACCAGATAGTCCTAAAGCTTTCTTTAGATGTGCCCAGTCTCCTGCGGAGCCGCTATTCCCCATGGTCCTTACGGAGTCCCCAGCATCCACTACGGACTATGAGAAATAGAATTATCGGTAAGTAAATTCTTATTTTTAAATGCCATGTTATACCCATTGCTGCATTGTATGGACTGTATTTATGAACAGATAACTTTGGCCGAGATTCATATCCGTCTCCCTCTCCTGCCCCCTTTCGCACCCGCTGGCATTATTCCAATGTTACTGCTGACGGGGCGTGACATGTTAATTTCAGCTTGCTACCCTCGGGGGAAGCGAGCTGAAATGCACATAAGGAAACCCGTTTGGGCGCCCAAACGGGTCTTTGAACGCTCACGCTCATTACTTTAGTCGTGATAGGGGCGATAAGTGGGGGCATATATCACTTCAGACGGGAGATCGGGGGTGCGATACCATTTGAATTCCCCCCTTTATTTCATATGGGGATTGTACACATTACACACAAACATACATAAACGTGGAGTTTGAAGTGAGGCACAGTGAAGTTTAAATGGCATGGGGCAAAGCAAATTTCTTGCTCTAAGGTCCCAACACTTCTTTATCTGGACCAGGTGCTGCTGCATTTTTATATTCACATCTCCAAATATTTAACTAGATTGGGATGTGGTTGGGCCCCCTTCTAACTTGGTTGCTTCAGAAGCTCTGGATTGTTCCCAATGCCCCTCCAACTCCTGCTGATCTCTGGTGAAGTGCGTAGATATTGGATTTTTCTGGTGCGGGGTACACTGGGCTCCACAAGGAATGGACAATGGGGTGTAGAGTAGGATCTTGATCCGAGGCACCAACAGGCTCAAAGCTTTGACTGTTCCCAGAATGCATAGCGCCGCCTCCTATATCACCCCGCCTCCCTGCACAGGAGCTTAGTTTTGTAGTTGGTGCTGCAGTAGCAGGCACTTAACAGAGGGGCTGCTCCAGGCAGCCGTAAGAAGAGCTTTTTTTCTGAGGAAAAAAGTGAAGACTTCAAGGGCAGCAGCAGTGTTACATGTCAGTGGACATTCACGGCTGCAGCTCCGGCTCTCCCCAGCGGCGCTGTACACTCCCGAGCCCTGGTTGCCGGGTAACTACAGCAGGAGGCTCTGGTTTTCTTCTTGTCAGGCACACACGACAGGGGCTCTCCGGGATCGCGTGGCTGCGCTTCGGGAGGTGGTAAGTGGGTCCCGCTTGCGGGACCCGGTCTTTATCGCGATCCGGCGCGGTCAGTGGGAGGCGGGCCGCACGCGCTGGCGGTGGACACTGTGGCAGTACAGGCGATCCCACTAGATCACCAGGGCATGGGACAGGTCAGGTTTTCTCTATAAACCGTTTTATTAGAGCCCGCAGTACCCGGTGGTTTTGCCAGCAGGGGTATAGAGCTTGGACCTGAAGCCCCTCCCCCAGCCCCAGGGTGCCATTTCCCGCAAATGTTCCCGCCCTGGAGCTGCATATCTGTCTCTCCCTCACTCCCTGTCAGTGTCTGCGGCGCCTTTATCCCTCAGCTCACTGTTCCTGGGACTGCTTGGGCAAATCCTCCTATGTAAAGCCGCCTGGTTGTCAGTGCTGTGACTTTACAAGACACTTAAGTGTTCTACCTGCCTTTTTAGACAGTGCTAGTAAGAAAGAGTGCATTTAGTCAGGGTTTATAGTACAATTACCCTGTGATATACATCCAGTTCTTACTGTGTACTGTTATATCTATTGTTATATAGCTGTGTAAGCTAGTCCAGTGCAGTATTATTGTTGTTAGTAATAACCTCTGCATTGTACAGACTGTGACTATTTGTGTGTGCATTTGATAGCTGAGTGGTGTCCATTTCGTGTCTTTCACTCAACCTGCTATCCCTATATTCTATAACCTGAGGCAGCTTGGTTCGTCAGGTTTTATCTAATATAGGATTTTCACAAAGATATACTGTACAGTGGCGCACACAGGGGGGGTTTCTGAGTACCCAGAAACCCCCCTGATGGGCAGAGGCACACAGTCATTGTGATAGTGACTGCATGTGCTGCTTCGATTGTTCATTCTTTGCAGTCACTGAGCAGCATGGACCCATGGGGCACTCAGCAGCGGCTGGCAGTCAGCAGCGTCCGGAGCAGGAGGTATTTGGAAGATGCGGGAGGCGGGAACTGTGAGCACTCAGCAGTGGTGGGGAAGGAAGGCACTCGCAGCGGTGGCCGGCGGGAGCAGTGGGTACGCAACAACGGTGGGAGCAGTGAGTACGCAGTAACGGCGGGGAAGGCAGTCACTCACTGGTCCGGCAGCAGCAGTATGAATTGTGACGTGAGTACAGTACACTATAACGTCGTATACACTAAAAACTGTGGTTCATTATTCAGTCCTGCAAGTGCTGCCAGTAATGGGTATATATATATATATATATATATATATATATTACACACAGAAATGCATACTTGTGCATGCTCCTCCACACTGGAACAATGTAGACTTGCAACTAAGCTGCTGTTTGTCTTCGATTATTGAAATTTGCGTCCAGGAGTGCCATCTGTTTTTCCTTTAGTTCTTGTTTGTATTGTAGATGCGGCACCTGGCAAGCTGGCGCCGTTGCACAAGTGGTAACAACATCCAGGACTCCAATGGGAAAAACGACACTCAAGAGACAACACTTTCAGGACCTAAACCTCTTTGACAGATGTGTCCTGACAAAGGGGCTTAGGCCCTGATACGTAGACTTTAGAACAGAGATTTTCAACCTTTTACAACTCGCGGCACCCTGTACAGGATTTAAAAATTCACAAGGCACACTCAAATATAATGGTGATGCATGGTGCAGTTGCGCGTCCTAGGATGTCATGTCGCAGCTTCTCCATAGGTAACGCCTGAGCCACTTCTGAGAAAGCCAGAAGAGCCCAACACTGCCCGGGTCCAAAATTAGAACTGGCTCTGCAACCACTAAACCCACCAGTATTGATTGTTCCAGGGCCTTAGTAGCGGCAAAACACTGATGGGCCTGGCTCTGCTTCTATGGCGGTACACCTGGAGACTGCTCAGGGCACACTAAAATCACTGCCTTAGAGTATACCATGTTTTATGTACAGTATGTACATCTCATGTTCCTTGAGTGCCGTTTATTCCTATTGGAGTCTAATATATATATATATATATATACATACATACACACAAACCCCACACACACATATATCTGGAAACCCCCCTTTAGAAATCCTGCGTTTGCCCCTGCTGTATTACGTATTTTTCTCTGTGATTTAGTCACCATATCTCTCCTTTATCTCTGCTGGTGCTGACTACACTGCGCAGGGATTTGGGCTAGAGGTATTGTGCTGCTGACAAATTGTACTGTTTTACCTGATATTGCAAGTTATATCATGTCTGCTTCTGAGGGTAACGGTTCTGGGGCTGAACACACTGCCGGTGTTGCTGAAGCCGCAGATACCTATGAGGAGAATATAGCAGCTTTGGGCTCTGGCTCTGGGGGCTTCTTGCCCCCCAGTGGGACGGTGGCAACGGGGGCAAATAATGACCCGCCGTGGGCCGCTTTTTACACGCTCCTGCATACGCTAGTTCATAAACTAACACCCCCTATGGGACCCCCAATGCCGGTACAACCGTTTGTGGTCCCTGCAGCTAACCCGCCATGGGCGGACGATTATCTGCTCAAATAAAGAAGTTGAACCAGTCCCTGACTACTAAAAAGTCTGACCGTCACTCGCCTACGTCCAAGGGGTCCTCTAAGCGAGCGCTTGTCTCCTCACAATCCACTGCTGTCACTGACACCTCGTCGGATGAAGAGGCACTTACACTGACCCCACAGGTTCTGACTTCGGCTGATGGGGAGGGTGGTTCACATGTGGATGTTCCTGATCTTTTGGAGGCTATTAAATTAATTTTACAGATTACGGATGATCCCGAGCCATCCGTTCCTCCTAAGAAACCAGATAGGTTCAAGCATCAGAAGGTGATTAAACAAGTTTTACCTCACTCTGACCACCTAATTGATATACGTCAGGAAACCTGGGAAAACCCGGGTACGAACTTTGTGCCTCAAAAGAAGATGCTGGCTCGCTATCTCCTCGCGCCGAAGCTGTCTAAGAATTGGGAAACGCCTCCTCCAGTGGACTCACATGTGGCTAGGATGATGATTTCCTCAGCTCTGCAGGTCACCACCGTCACGTCTCTAAAAGAGCCTACGGATAAACGTGTGAAAGCGATTTACACCCTCACGGGTGCTGCACAAAGGCCCACTATTGCAGCTACTTGGGCTGCAGAGGCTATTGAAGCATGGGCCTTGGAGTTAGATGCTGAAATCTCCTCTGACCATGCTAGACAATGCTTGTCTTATATTGTCACAGCTTCTCGTTATATTAAAGAGGCGGCTTCTGATGCCGGTATCCTGGCAGCCAAGGCCTCTACTACGTCAATCCTGGCTCGCCGGATATTGTGGCTGAGATCCTGGTCTGTGGATCTGGACTCTAGAAAAACCCTGGAGGTACTCCCTTTTAAGGGAGATATTCTGTTTGGGGATGATTTAAATAAGACTGTGGCTGACTTGGCTACTGCCAAAACTGCCTGTCTGCCAAGTACTGCTCCTTCTGTGTCGAAGGCTAAAGGTACTTCCTTTCGCCCCTTTCGTCCTTCAGGTAAAGCAAAAGGTCAGACGTACAACAAGCAGGCCCGCACTTCCAAACATGGTAAGCCTAAGCCCAAAAGAGCCTGGGCGGCTTGTCAGCCAGCTTCCAAGACAGATAAGCCTGCCGCATGACGGGCGGGCCTCCCTCTGGGGGATCCCAGGGTTGGGGGCCGGCTTCTAGGGTATACCCAGGAATGGTTGAAGACCACTTCAGATGCCTGGGTACGGGAAGTCGTCATTTGAGGTTACGCCATAGCCTTCAAGAACCGATCCCCTCATCGATTTTGCCAGACAGATGTCCCGTTGGACAAGACAAAGGCAAACATTCTACATTCGGTGATACAGGAGTCGTAGTACAGGTGCCTCTTGCGCAGTGGGGCCGGGGGTACTATTCTACGCTGTTTCTAGTCCCGAAACCGAATGGGTCCTCCCGGCCCATTCTCAACCTCAAGACATTGAACAGGTTTGTGAAGGTTTCCAAGTTCCGGATGGAAACCCTTCGCTCTATAGTTCTGGCCTTGGAACCTGGGGATTTCATGGTCTCCCTGGATATACAGGATGCTTACCTGCATATTCCTATAGCAGTGTCTCATCAGCAATACCTGAGATTTGCGATTGGCAACTGCCATTACCAGTTTCGGGCATTACCTTTTGGTTTATGGCGGTGATGACGGCCGTCAAGGGGTCAGGATACTGCCGTATTTGGACGACTTGTTAATCCTGGCAAATTCCCCAGAACTTCTCTTGCGTCATCTAGATGTGACGGTCCGGTTTCTGCAAGCCCATGGGTGGCTCATCAACTGGAAGAAGTCATCCCTGATCCCTGTTCAGAGCATGGTGCATCTGGGAGCACTATTGGACACTCACAACCAGCGGTTGTTCCTGTCTCAGGAGAAAGTCCTGAAACTTCAGGACAGGATTCGTTGCTTCCTATCTCGTCCGCAAGTGTCGATACATTCGGCGATGCAGGTGCTGGGCCTCATGGTGTCAGCATTCGACATGGTGGAGTATGCTCAATTTCACTCTCGCCCTCTCCAGAGGCTGATTCTAGCCAAAAGGGACGGCCTGCCTCACCGGATCAGGTCTCAAATGATCTCATTGACTCCGGAGGTCCGTCTGTCGCTGCTCTGGTGGCTCCGGGACCAACAACTGTGCAGGGGCCGTCCGTTCTGGATATCCGACTGGGTCCTGTTGACGACAGATGCCAGTCTAAGAGGTTGGGGCGCGGTGCTGGAGCAACACTCCCTTCAGGGGCGGAGGACCAAGAAGGAGTCCCTCCTCTCGATCAATATTCTGGAGTTGCGGGCGGTCTTCAATGCCTTGAACCTAGCCCAGCATTTAATTCAGAACCGTCCTGTTCAAGTACAGTCGGACAACGCCACCACAGTGGCTTACATAAATCATCAAGGCGGCACTCGAAGCCGACTAGCAATGAAGGAAGTCTCACGGATTCTACAGTGGGCAGAACGCCATCTACCGGCCATATCGGCAATATTCATTCTGGGAGTCCTGACTTGGGAAGCGGACTTTCTCAGTTGTCAGGACGTGCATGCCGGTGAGTGGGGCCTCCATCCAGAAGTGTTTCAACTCCTAGTGGAAAGGTGGGGCCTTCCAGACTTAGATCTGATGGCGTCTCAACACAATCACAAGGTTCTGGTCTTCGGAGCAAGGACAAGGGATCCTCAAGCAGCATTCGTGGATGCGCTGGCGGTACCGTGGAGGTTTCGGCTGCCGTATGTGTTCCCTCCGGTGTCACTCCTGCCCAGGGTAATTCGGAAGTTCAAGCAAGAAAAAGGAATTCTGCTTCTCATAGCTCCAGCATGGCCCAGACGGCACTGGTTCTCAGACCTGCAAGGCCTATCATCAGAGCGTCCAATTCTACTTACACAACGCCCAGACCTCCTCGTTCAGGGCCCCTGTGTCTACCAGGACCTAACCCGGCTGTCTTTGACGGCGTGGCTCTTGAAGCTTCTGTCTTAAGGGCTAAAGGGTTTTCTGAGGCGGTCATTCAAACTATGTTGCGGGCCCGGAAACCGGCTTCGGCTCGGATTTACTATAGGGTCTGGCATTCTTACTTTGTTTGGTGCGCATCTAACGATTATGATGCTTCCAAGTTTAGTATAGCCAAGTTGTTGGCTTTTCTTCAGCAGGGCCTGGACTTAGGCCTGCGTCTGGCCTCCCAAAAGGTTCAAATATCTGCCTTGTCGGTGTGGTTTCAGAGAAAAATTGCGACCTTACCTGATGTGCATACCTTTACTCAGGGCGTGTTGCATATCCAACCTCCCTATGTCCCGCCTGTGGCTCCTTGGGTCTTGTCGGTGGTTTTGGAGGCGTTACAAGAGTCTCCGTTTGAACCTCTTGGTTCAGCTGACCTTAAGTGGCTTTCCCTTAAGGTGGTGTTTCTGCTGGCTATTGCTTCAGCTAGAAGAGTGTCGGATTTGGGTGCCTTGTCCCGTAGTTCCCCATATCTGGTATTTCACTGTGACCGGGCGGTTCTTAGGACTCGTCCCGGCTATCTACCTAAGGTGGTTTCTTCGTTCCACCTTAATCAGGAGATTGTAGTTCCGGCACTTGTTTCTCCTGATCTGTATCCCAAAGAGCGGTCTTTGGATGTGGTACGGGCTCTCCGTATCTATGTGAAGAGAACTGCTCCTATTAGGAAATCTGATTCTCTTTTTGTTGTGTTTGGGTTTCACAAACGTGGCTGGCCTGCTCACAAGCAAACTCTGGCCAGATGGATTAGAATGGTGATTGCACATGCTTATGTGAAGGCTGGTCTCTCTGCTCCTGATCACATTAAGGCCCATTCTACTCGGTCTGTTGGACCTTCTTGGGCGGCCCAACGTGGTGCGATCCTTGAACAATTGTGCAAGGCGGCTACGTGGTCCACTGTGAACACGTTCATAAGGTTCTATTCCTTCGATACTGCCGCTTCCTAGGATGCTTCCTTTGGACGCCGGGTTCTTGTGCCCGCTACAGTGTGTCCCCTCCCATAAGGAACTGCTTTAGGACATCCCCATTGTCCATTCCTTGTGGAGCCCAGTGTACCCCGCAGCAGAAAACGAGTTTTATGGTAAGAACTTACCTTTGTTAAAACTCTTTTTGCGAGGTACACTGGGCTCCACAAGGCGCCCACCTTGACGCACTTCGCTTCTTTGGGTTGGTATGGCATTAGCCGCTGACACGTCTCCTGTCGTGAGAATGCGGTGTTGTGGCTACTAACCGTTGTCGTCTCTTTTCCTGCTACTGCATTGAACTGGTTAACTAAAAACTGAGATCCTGTGCAGGGAGGCGGGGTGATAAAGGAGGCGGCGCTATGCATTCTGGGAACAGTCAAAGCTTTGAGCCTGTTGGTGCCTCGGATCAAGATCCTACTCTACACCCCATTGTCCATTCCTTGTGGAGCCCAGTGTACCCCGTAGAAAGAGTTTTAACAAAGGTAAGTTCTAACCATAAAACTCGTTTTCTCTTTCGTCCTAGAGGATACTGGGGTCCGCATTAGTACCATAGGCTATAGACGGGTCCACTAGGAGCCATGGGCTTTTTAAGAAATTAATAGTGTGGGCTGGCTCCTCCCTCTATGCCCCTCCTACCAGACTCAGTTTAGAAAATGTGCCCGGAGGAGCCGGCCACGCTTTGGAGAGCTCCTGAAGAGTTTTATACATTTATTTTCTTTTTTGTTATTTCAGTCAGGGCTGTTTAGGCAACAGCCTGACTGCTTCGTGGGACTTAGGGGGGAGAACGGCCCAACATCCTAGAGAGTTAATGGTCCCGTTTCTCATGCTGACAGGACACTGAGCTCCTGAGGGAGCTATTCGCAAGCCACACTATGGTGCAGCGTACCCTCCCGCAGCAACGCCACCACCCCCTAACAGAGCCTGAAGTAAGAAGAGTGGTGAGTACTGCGCCGACGCCCCGGAAAGCGGGTCGCCAGCAGGAATGGCAGCACTAGGGTAGGAGCGCAGCTCTCAGCAAGCTGCGCTCCGGGGTGATTCAGATGGACACATGCGGCGCGGTCACGCTGTGAGGGGCAACCTGAATCTCCTATGTTACCCACACTGGCTCACACACAACGCTCATAGTGTCCAGGCATCTAGTCAGCACTGTAAAATGATTTCTCAGGGCCAGTATAATCTCTGAAGTGCGGGAAGCCGCGTGCCATTTTAGGGGGTGGGGCTTCCCACTGAGCAGTTCCAGCGGCTCTCTGGCACCATTTCCTCCGCAGCTCTTGGTGACACTGCACTGCTGAAGGCGCGCAGCTCCTCTGACAAGACCCTACACTCCACTGTGGTACCAGGGTGTCTTAGTGAAGGGGGGGGAGCAGTTTGGGTATTTTTACACTACACTATATAATATATATCGCGCACCAGCTGATAGGGACGCTGTGTGGCTGGCTCCAAGCTCTGTGTCTCTCTGAGACTTGGCCAACATATACTGTGTTCCCCATTGTGGTGTGTGTGTGTGTGTGTGTGTGTGTGTGTGTGTGTGTGTGTGTGTGTGTGTGTGTGTGTGTGTGTGTGTGTGGATGTCCCTTACCATGTCCAGGGACTGTGTTTCTTGTACAGCTGAATGTCTATCATCTCCTGCGCACTCACTACCCTGTACTCCGGATAGTGTGCACTCCCAGTCCAGGAGGGCTGAACCCCCGTGGTTAGCTTCTATTAAAGGGATGATTTCAAATATTTCCACAAAGCTGTCAAATAATGAAAAGGAAACACAATTCTTGAGGCAGTCTATGGATGACCTGATTCATAGAGATTCAGCTCCCATACCTACACCCCAAACTCCTACCATTTCCCCACGCCCAAATCATGCAGGGTGACACTGATCCTGATATGTCAGATCATGAGGAGGGTGAGATAGATGCGAATGGGGGTGATGCCGTCCTGTCACAGGGAATTCAGGCCCTCATTGAGGCTGTCAGAACCGTGTTACACATCCCTGACAAGTCTGAGGAGGCTGAGGGGGAATCTTACTTTAATACAAAGAAAAAATCCTCTGCTACTTTCCCCGCTTCAAAGGAATTAAATGTCCTCTTTGAAGAAACATGGGTAACCCCTGATAAGAAGTTTGAAATCTCTTAAGAGATTGATTTCTTCCTTTCCTTTTCCCCTTTTCCTGCAGAGGACAGAAGAAGTGGCAAAACCCGCCGATAGTGGATGCGTCTGTATCCAGGTTATCGCATAAGGTAGTCTTACCGGTTCCTGGGTCGTCGTCTTTGAAAGATGCGGCTGATCGCAAGATTGAAACCACTCTCAAATCTTTGCACACTTTGGCTGGGGTGGCCCAGAGACCCACTGTTGCTTGCACATGGATCACTAAGGCTATTGCCAAGTGGTCAGGTATTCTAATTGATGATTTAGATTCCTTACCAAGGGATGATATTATTTTACTCCTACAGCATATCCAGGATTCTGCTAACTTTATGGTTGAAGCCATCAAGTAAATTGGTCTACTCAATGCACGAACTACTGCCATGGCAGTATCTGCTCGCAGGGTCCTGTGGTTGCACCAGTGGACGGCGGATGCGGATTCCAGATGGAGCATGGAAGGCCTGCCGTTCACGGGTGAGGCTCTGTTTGGTGATGAACTGGATAAGTGGATATCCAAAGCTACGGCGGGTAAGTCTACGTTCCTTCCTTCAGAAACAGCACCAGCTAATAAAACCTACTCGGCCCCAACACTGCAGTCCTTTCGTACAGCGAAGTTTAAAGGCAAATCCAAAGGTTCTGCTACCACCTTCAAAGGGAATATAGGTAAATCTAGAATACCCACAGCTGCAGGTTCTCAGGATCAGGCCCCCGGGTCTGCTTCCTCCAAACCCTCAGCATGACGGTGGCGCACACTGCCTGGAAGACAGGCAGGTTGGAGCCCAGTTGATTTATTTCAGTCACAGCTTCCTGCCAAGATCCCTGGGTAAAAGATCTTATCGCACAGGGATACCGACTGAAATTTCAGGAACTCCCACCTCCCAGATTCTTCAAATCAGGCTTACCAGCTTCTCCAGAAGCAAGTTTGACCTTACAGGCAGCAATTAAAAAAACTGGTACAGTCTCAAGTCATTGTTCCAGTTCCTCTTCACCTACACAACAAGGGTTATTATTCCAACCTATTTGTAGTACCGAAACCGGACGGTTCGGTAAGGCCCATTTTAAATCTCAAGTCACTGCACCTGTACTTACGGGTGTTCAAATTTAAGATGGAGTCTCTGAGAGCAGTGATCTCAGGTCTGGAGGAAGGGGAGTTCCTGGTGTCTCTGGACATCAAGGATGCGTACCTTCATGTTCCAATCTGGCTGCCTGACCAGGCTTATCTACGGTTTGTGTTACAGGACTGTCACTACCAGTTCCAGGCCCTGCCATTTGGCCTCTCCACGGCACCAAGGGTGTTCACCAAGGTGATGGCAGAAATGATGTTTCTCCTCTGCATGCAGGGTATGAACATTATACCATACCTGGACGACCTGCTGATCAAGGCACCATCCAGAGAGAAGTTGTTACACAGCATTGCCCTGTCGACTCGCCTGCTCGAGGATCATGGGTGGATTCTGAACCTGCCGAAATCTCACCTGGACCCAACAAGGAGACTTCCGTTCTTAGGAATGATACTTGATACAGAGGAAAAGAAAGTGTTTCTTCCGATGGAAAAGGCATTGGTGATCCAGTTAATGGTTGCTGACGTCCTGTAACTGTCCCGCATATCAGTGCTTATTTACATCCGCCTCTTAGGAAAGATGGTAGCCTCTTACGAGGCACTACAGTAAGGAAGGTTTCACACAAGGCCCTTCCAGCTGGATCTGTTGGACAAGTGGTCCGGATCGCATCATCACATGCACCAGAGGACACGTCTGTCGCCAAAAGCCAGGATCTCCCTTCTGTGGTGGCTTCAGACATTTCACATGACCGAGGGTCGCCAGTTCGGGATTCAAAATTGGATTCTGCTAACTACCGACGCAAGCCTCAGAGGTTGGGGAGCAGTCACCCAAGGGGAACAGTTGCAAGGAAAATGGTCAAGTCAGGAGGCCATTCTTCCGATCAACATTCTGGAACTAAGGGCCATATACAACGCCCTTCTTCAGGCGTCACATCTTCTTCAAGATCAAGCCATTCAGGTTCAGTCGGACAACGTGACGGCTGTAATGTACATAAACCGACAGGGAGGAACGAAGAGCAGAGCTGCGATGTCAGAGGTAACAAAAATTCTCCTCTGGGCAGAAAGACACGCTGCGGCGTTGTCGGCAATCTTCATTCTGGGAGTAGACAACTGGGAAGCAGACTTCCTCAGCAGGCACGACCTCCACCCAGGAGAGTGGGGCCTTCACCGACAGATGTTCGAGTCCTTAATACGTCGGTAGGAAATTCCGCAGATAGACCTGATGGCCTCTCATCTCAACAAGAAGCTAAAGCGCTATTGTTCCAGGTCGAGGGAACCACAAGCTGTGGCGGTGGATGCTCTGGTGATTCCATGGCTTTACCAGATGGTTTACGTGTCCCCACCTCTGCCACTGATCCCAAGAATTCTCAAAAGAATAAAAAGGGAAAAGGTTTATGCAATTGTCATTGCTCCAGATTGGCCGGGAAGGGCCTAGTACGCGGCTCTACTGGGGTTGCTTCTGGAGGACCCATGGCTTCTACCTCTGCGAGAGGATCTTCTGCAGCAGGGGCCGTTCGTCTGTCAAGACTTACCGTGGCTACATTTGATGGCATGGAAGTTGAGCGCCAGATTTTAGCCCGGAAAGGCATTCCGAACAAGGTTATTCTGACCCTGATCCAAGCTAGGAAGGGAGTCTAAACATTACCACCATATTTGGAAAAAATATGTGTCGTGGTGTGAAAACAGGAAATTTTCTGCACTGGAATTTCAACTGGGACGTTTTCTCCTTTTTCTACAGTCAGGTGTGGATGTGGGCCTACGTTTGGGCTCCTTGAAAGTCCAGATTTCGGCCTTGTCCATTTTCTTCCAGAAACAATTGGCTTCCCTTCCTGAGGCTCAGACGTTCTTGAAGGAGGTTGACGTTAAGTTTCTTACGTGGAAAACTGTTACACTGTTGGCCTTGGCTTCCGGAAGGCATGTGTCAGAACTGAGGGCGTTGTCTCACAAAAGCCCCTATTTGATTTTTCATGAAGATAGAGCTGAACTCAGCAATTTCTTCCTAAGGTGGTGTCTGCGTTTCATATCAACCAACCTATTGTGGTTCTGGTGTTTATGGACACCTCTGCTACCTCTGAATCCCTGGATGTGGTGAGGGCTTTGAGGATCTACGTGAAGAGTTCGGCTCGTCACAGAAAATCTGACTCGCTGTTTGTTCTCTATGATCCCCAAAAAATTGGGTGTCCTACTTCAAAGCAGTCTATTGCTCGCTGGATCAGGCTTACTATCCAGCAGGCTTATTCATCGGCAGGATTGCAGGTTCCTAAAATACAGGCCCACTCTACTAGGTTGGTGGGTTCTTCCTGGGCGGCTGCCCGGGATGTCTCGGCTTTACAGCTCTGCCGAGCGGCTACTTGGTCAGGTTCGAACACGTTTGCTAAGTTCTACAAGTTCAATACTATGGCATCTGAGGACCTTCAGTTTGGTCAATCAGTTCTGCAGGAACCTCAGCACTCTCCCACCCGGTTTGGGAGCTTTGGTACATCCCCATGGTACTAATGTGGACCCTAGCATCCTCTAGGACGTAAGAGAAAATAAGATTTTAATTGCCTACCGGTAAATCCTGTTCTCGTAGTCTGTAGAGGATGCTGGGCGCCCGCCGATCGCTTCGTTATCCTGCAGTGGTTATCTGTTCAGTATGACTTTGTTCTTAGTTGAGTACTGCCTTGTTACTTGGTTAAGTATTGTTTCAGCTGTTGCTGAGTTTCAAGCTAGTTAGCTTGGTTTGCCTTGTATGTGTGAGCTGGTATGAATCTTCTGACATTCCCTCCATTATTCTAGGTGATTTCAACATCCCTATCGATAACCCCACAAAATCACCTGCCTCTAAACTCCTTAACCTCACCTCTTCACTTGGTCTCTCCCAGTGGACCACCTCACCCTCCCATGTGAACGGGAGCTCACTGGATCTGGTTTTCACTCACCGCTGTGATATTTCTGATTTCTCCAATTCCCCTTTTCCCCTCTCTGACCACCATTTGCTCTCTTTCAACTTATCTATCTCTGCTTCCCCATCTCTCCCTCCTAAGGCTACCATCACGAAGCGTAACATTGAGGCTATTGACACCTCATCCCTGTCCTCCCTGTTTGACTCCCTTCTCTCTCCTCTTCTCTCTCTCACATGCCCTGAACAAGCCACATCCCTATACACAGTGCCGTTTCTAGCGGCGGGCGAGCCGTGCAACCGCACGGGGCGCCCGCCGCGGCACTTTGTGACTACTCCTCTCCTCCCTCTCTCTCCCCCCGAGCGCTCCTGCTCGGGGGGGCGGGGCTTCGTGGAATGACGCGTTTGCGTCGTGACGTCACGACGCAAACGCGTCATTCCGCGAAGCCCTGCCCCCCGAGCAGGAGCGCTCGGGTGGAAGAGAGAGGGAGGAGAGGACTGGAGATAACCATCGACGGAGGAGGCGGCCGGCGCGCGGGACCCGAAGAGCGGCAAATTGTAAGTATTCTCTCTCTCTCTCTCTCTCTCCTCCCACTTGACACCTGCCGCACTGTGTAAAATGGGGATACCTGCCGCACTGTGTAAAATGGGGATACCTGCCGCACTGTGTAAAATGGGGACACCTGCCGCACTGTGTAAAATGGGGACACTTGCCGCACAGTGTAAAATGGGGATACCTGCCGCACTGTGTAAAATGGGGGCACCTGCCGCACTGTGTAAAATGGGGACACCTGCCGCACTGTGTAAAATGGGGATACCTGCCGCACTGTGTAAAATGGGGACACCTGCCGCACTGTGTAAAATGGGGATACCTGCCGCACTGTGTAAAATGGGGGCACCTGCCGCACTGTGTAAAATGGGGACACCTGCCTGCGTACTGTGTAAAATGGGGATATCTGCCTGCCGCACTTTGTTAAATGGGGACACCTGCCTACCGTACTGTGTAAAATGGGGACACCTACCTGCCGCACTTTGTAAAATGGGGACACCTGCCTGCCGCACTTTGTAAATGCCGACACCTGCCTGCCGCGCTGTGTAATATGGGGACACTTGCCTGGTGTAATGTGTAAAAAGGGGACTTTTTTATTTTTATTTTTTCCCCCTGTGGTGGGTGTGATATCAGACGAGGCCACGCCCACTGTAATGAGACCACGCCCATTTTAATCAGGCCACACAGCCTCTTCGGCGCGCGCAGGCTTTTTTTCTGGCTATATGGGGGGGGGCACGCAATTTTTTTTTTATAGCAATGGGGGGGGGGCGCATTTTGAAATCTCGCACTGGGAGCCAAATTGTCTAGAAACGGCCCTGCCTATACAATGCATCTCTTACTTCTGCCCTTGACTCTGTTGCTCCGCCAACCACTATTCACCCTCGCAGATCAACACCTCAACCCTGGCACACCAAATGCACCAGATACCTACAAAAATGCTCACGTACTGCCGAGCGACAGTGGAGGAAATCACGCTCTAAAGCAGACTTCCTCCATTTCAAATTCATGCTCTCATCCTTCAGTGCTGCCCTTTCCCTTGCTAAACAATCATACTTCAAAATCCTCATTTCTACACAGTCTTCCAACCCCCGGCGCCTCTTTGCCACTGTTAACTCCCTCCTCTGCCCACCACCACCTCCTCTCCCTTCCTCATTGTCTGCTCTTGACTTTGCCACTTATTTCACATCCAAGATTGACTCCATACGTCAGGATATCACTTCCCACCAGACCAGCAACCAGCCACCACCCATCCCTTGCCACCCCTCCCCTTCCCTCTTACCAACTCTGACATCTTTCTCCCATGTATCTGGCGAGGAAGTCATGGCCCTCATCCGTTCCTCCCCCCCCACAACCTCCCCGCTCGACCCTATCCCCTCCCACCTCCTCCGTTACCTCTCCCCTTCTGCCTGTTCCCATCTTGCCCACCTTCTCAATCTCTCCCTTTCATCAGGCACTGTCCCCTCTGCCTTCAAGCATGCTCTTGTCTCCCCTATTCTTAAAAAACCTACCCTTGATCCTAACACTCTCTCCAACTATCGACCCATCTCTCTCCTCCCCTTTGCCTCCAAACTTCTTGAGCGTATTGTCTATAATCGCCTCACTGCCTTTCTTTCCTCTCACTCACTGCTTGACCCATTCCAGTCTGGTTTCCGTTCTCTCCACTCCACTGAAACTGCCCTCACAAAAGTCTGCAATGACCTCCATGCAGCCAAATCTAAGGGCCACTACTCTCTGCTTATTCTTCTTGACCTCTCTGCTGCTTTTGACACTGTGGACCATCCTCTCCTTCTGCAAATCCTTCACTCTCTTGGTCTGCGTGATACTGCCCTCTCCTGGCTGTCCTCCTACCTCTCTGATCGTTCCTTCTCTGTCTCCTCTCATGATGCTACCTCCCCCCCACTTCCACTAACTGTTGGTGTCCCCCAAGGCTCTGTTCTTGGTCCTCTCCTTTTCTCTCTCTATACGTCCTCTTTAGGTGAACTCATTAGTTCTTTTAACTTCCAATATCACCTCTATGCTGATGACACTCAAATCTACCTCTCCTCCCCTGATCTCTCCACGGCTCTCCTCACTCGTACCTCAAACTGTCTTTCTGCTATCTCTTCCTGGATGTCTCAGCGCTTTCTTAAACTCAACATGTCTAAGACTGAGCTGATCATCTTCCCACCCTCCCGCACAGCCTTACCTCCCACAATCTCATTATCCATTGATGGCACAACTATCTCCCCTAGCCCCCAAGTACGCTGTCTTGGCGTAATCCTTGACTCCTCCCTCTCCTTCAAACCACACATTCAGCACCTCTCACAAACCTGTCATTTTCATCTCAAAAACATTTCTAGAATCAGACCTTTTCTCACACAGGATGCCACTAAGATCATTATTCACTCACTGATTATTTCCAGACTGGACTACTGTAATCTCCTCTTAACTGGCCTCCCTGACAATCACCTCTCTCCACTCCAATCTATCCTCAATGCTGCTGCCCGACTCATCTTCCTCGCCAAACGCACTACGTCTACCTCCCCCCTCCTACAGGCCCTCCACTGGCTTCCCTTCCCTTTCAGAATCCAATTCAAACTTCTCACACTCACTTACAAAGCCCTCACCCACTCCTCTCCCATCTACATCTCTGACCTTATCTCCCTTTACTCTCCCACCCGTCCTCTTCGCTCTGCTAATGCACGCCGTCTCTCCTGTCTTCTGATTACTTCCTCCCACTCCTATCTCCAAGATTTTTCACGTGCTGCTCCATTTCTCTGGAATTCTTTACCTCTCCCCCTCAGACTCTCCACCTCTCTACAAAACTTCAAACGGGCTCTTAAGACCCATTTCTTTACCAAACCTAGCCAAATCTCAACATAACCCTCTGTTCCACGCTCTCTATGTACCCCATCTGTGTTATCCCTGTCTGTCTACCCCTCCCCTTAGAATGTAAGCTCTCACGAGTAGGGCCCTCTTCCCTCATGTGCTTATACTTTTCTTACTTTAATAATCCTCAACTGCCCAGATCCCACAGTTTTTTGACCACCTGGAACTTATCTCTATGTTTACTGGTGTAGTTATGCTTAGTTGCCCTGTACTTGTCCTATATTGTATTCAACTGTAAGTCACTGTTTTCCTATTTTCTATGTGCATTTGTACTCTGTAATCGGGCGCTGCGGAACCCTTGTGGCGCCATATAAATAAAGGATAATAATAATAATAATATCTGTGTATAATCCTCTCGAAGATGTCCGTCTCCTCGGGCACAGTTTCTAGACTGAGTCTGGTAGGAGGGGCATAGAGGGAGGAGCCAGCCCACACTCTCAAACTCTTAAAGTGCCAATGGCTCCTGGTGGACCCGTCTTTACCCCATGGTATTAATGTGGACCACAGCATCCTCTACGGACTACGAGAAAAGGATTTACCGGTAGGTAATTAAAATCCTAATTTATTCCCTTCAAAGTTAGAATTAGCCATGATACAATGTCCGGGGCTATTCAGTTACAGCCCATGGCAGCCCGCGATAAGCCTGCAGGCTACACTTAACATGAATTTCTGTTCACCTCAGAAATCTGCGATAAATTGGGCTTTTATGCCCTTACTGCAGTTGCCTGAACGTGTTAACTCATATGTCTGGGTACTTTTCCAGGAATCTATGGGTTAACATGCATTAGCTGTAGATTTAGGGGAAAAGGGCTTGTAATCAAATAGTTCCGGGCATAAAAATCTGAGGCTATAACCCTTTTCTTTGCACGATAAGATATCGAGGCTACTTGAATCCTTTATGTATGATGCAGGTAAACTGGCATCTCGCAGGGCATTTACACAAGTGCATGACACAAAGAAGACAGAGTCAAATCATTACAAAAGTGTCTATTGCTGGCTCTTTGCAACAAATGTTTTTGTATTATTAAATGTAATGTTTGGAACATTTTTAGAAATTCTGAGATTGTTGCTGGGCAGCAGTGGAGCCTGAACAGTGTACTGCTTCAGTGCATTTGGCCTTGCCAGCCAGCCAGCCAGCCAGCCAGCCAGCCAGCCAAGAGGAGGTAAGAGTTATTATTTTTGTTCTACCACAGTTAATTGTGTGAGGGGCAGTGAAGTGGGTATTCGGTGAGAGGGGGAGAGATGGATTGTAGGCTGCAGCTTTTCCTAGGGTGCCGAGAACCTTCCACCAACCCTGTCCGGGTGTAGTACGGGTGACCGGCGGTCTCCTGACCGCCGGTCACCTTACCGACGCCGGGATCCCGGCAGCATACCGACGCCGGGATCCCGGCGGGGAGGGGCGAGTGCAGCAAGCCCCTTGCGGGCTCGGTGGCGACCTGCGGTCGCCACGGGTTCTGTTCCCACTCTATGGGTGTCGTGGACACCCACGAGTGGAAATAGTCCCTGTTGGTCGGCATGCCGACCATCGGGATAGTGAGCCGTCGGGCTCACAGAGGAGGTCATGTGACTGTCGGTCAGCCGACCGGCGGTCACATGACTACCACCCCCCTGTCCAATAGGTAACAACATGGTTACTTATGATAGTTTGGAAATAATAATACACCTACAAACACTTCAGGGATGGAGAAATTATTTTGGGGGAATTACCTTTTAATTATACCCCTTTCACACCAGCCAAAATTTCCCGGGTTAATGCACATGAACGCGCATCAACTCTGGAAATTTCTCAGTGTGAAAGGGTACAGGGTCAAAATCCCGGGATTCCCGCCCCGGCATTTCAACCCTGCTATCTTCCAGGGTTGGTTCCGGGATCTTCCCGGAAACCTTGTCAAGGTGAACGGGAGCAGGGTCAATGTGCCCCGGCTCCTGTTCACTTTCTATGTAGCAGGCAGCGCTTAGAGATCATGTGATCTCTTGCGCCGCCCCCGACGCGTCACCGCTGACGTCAGCAAGTTGCAACCCGGCAATATGCCGGGCTGCTGACTGCAGTATGCAAGGGGTCTTACCCGGGAATGTCCCTGTATGATCCCGGGACCGTATTCCCGGGTAAGACCCGCAGTTTTAGGTATGAAAGAGGTATTAGTGACAACAGGTTCTCCATACCTCCCAACTGTCCCGCTTTCAGCGGGACAGTCCTGCTAGTCGGACCCATTCCCGCTGTCCCACCCGTGGTCAGCAGTGTCCCGCGGGCGGGGGAGGAGTTGGGAGAGCCTTTGATCACCCGCTGCTCTGCTCTGCAAAGCAGCCGGTGATCACTGAATACATGCTGTGCGCACACGCATGGCATGTATTCAGTGTAAGCTGGGGAGCGTGGGCTGCCCAGCTGCTCGGGGAGCGCTGGGCACGCCCCCAAAAGGCAGGAAAATGGTCCGCTTGGCGAGTCCACGCACATCACGATCAAGGCCACGACCCCTTTTCGGGTCAGCGAAAGTTGGGAGGTACGGGTTCTCTGGTTATTTAAACTAGAGTGCTTTTCTATATGGTCATTAAACTAGCCTCATCCACAGAGGGTATGCAGTCATTATGTCTCCCTTCAGTATGTCGTCATTTATAATGTCAACAGCAAAAGGTCGACTTTTATAATGTCATGAGATGTAAGCAGTGTAGTAAACATGGTGGGCTGCCCTGTAATTATTATATAATTATGCACCTGGTGAAAGATGGAATGATTACCCCTGTACATGAAGATTATCCCTTCCTGTGCCTCCCTCCAGCCTCACACCCTTTTTTCTTCATTGTACTACTGAAAAATTTGTAACATTTTCAAAAATACACAATTAGAAAAAGGACAGTAGCCCATGGCATAAGAAGTTCAAGTTCAGTTTATTGTCATCAGTCAAAACGAATTGACAGACAAAATTTCAGTAGTACATAGCACCAAGTAGCAGGCGACACAGTCGTAGCATACAAAAACATAAAAATAATACAATCATACATTTAACATCCATACTGCAAGTGGAATAAAACTTCCTAAAACGACTAGTCCATGCTAGCAGAGTACGAAACCTGTTTCGGGACGGAAGTTCGACAAAGAACACATTAAAAGGATGCCCACTTTCTGATAAAATACTCCTAGCTTTACTTAAAGCCCTACGCCTATACAACTCATCAAAGGTAGGCAGCGACATACTAATGATTTTACTAGCGCTTCCTCTAATTCTCTCTAATGCACACCGATCTTTTGAGGTACAGCCACCATACCATGTCACAATACCATAACTCTGGATGCTCTCAATCGAGCACCTATAAAAGTTTAACATGGTCTGCGCATGTATGTAATAAATCTTTACTTTCAAGGTGTGTGTGTCTTGTCTTTTTTTGGGTATTTTTTTAGTAGTAGTACTACAGGTACCAGCTGGCCCGTTTTTCCGCCGCATGCTGGTACTTGTGGTTCTCCAAGTACCAGCATGCGGGGGAGGCTTGCTGGGCCTTGTAGTACTGCTACTAAAAACAATATATTTTCATTTTCACAAAAGGCTATCAGCCCCCCATCCGCAGCCAATTGGATGGGGGGGACAGCCTCGGGCTTCACCCCTGGCCCTTGGGTGGCTGGGGGGGGGGGGACCCCTTGATTGAAGGGGTCCCCACTCCCCCAGGGTACCCCGTCCAGGGGTGACTAGTTGGATTTTTGATGCCACGGCCGCAGGGCACTATATAAAAGTGACCCCCGGCTGTGGCATTATCTGTCCAGCTAGTGGAGCCCGGTGCTGGTTTTAGAAATACGGGGGACCCCTACTCTTTTTGTCCCCCGTATTTTTGAAACCAAGACCAGGCGCAGAGCCCGATGCTGGTTGCTTAAATATGGGGAACCCCTGTCATTTTCCCCCCCATATTTCTGCAACCAGGGTCGGCACAAAGAGCCCGAGGCTGGTTATGCTTAGGAGGGGGGACCCCACGCATTTTTTTTCTCCGTTTTACAGTGTTTATTTAAAAAAAAAAAAAAAAAATGAACCCCAGCACGGATCACACAGATCCGGCCGAGATTCATTTTGAAAAAGTCGGCAGTGTTTTGCTAATCACTGCCGTAAAAAAGGTAAAAAAAACACGAATGACATCGACATCGGAACAAATGAAAAATCCGAATACGACAGCTTAGTAAATTAGTCGTAATAAATTCAAAAAGTTGCAGTTTTACACTTTCGATGTCATTCGTGATTGAACTTTGACCTTTTTCCGAAAATTACGAATGTTAGTAAATATACCCCCTTGTGTAAGCGGAACCTTCTCCAGATCGAACATAACTTTCAGGAACTGATCCTACGTTGAGGCTGAAAATAATCTGTATAGATGATTACAGCATCTAAAAATATACTAATCTGACTTTTACCAGTCCGACTTTAAAGGTGTGTACACACAGAGCGATATGGCTCAGCGATTCTGACTGTATAGTCAAAATCGCTTAGAAAGTGCATATCGCTCCGTGTGTACACAGCGAGCGAAAGCGATACGCATCCCCGCCAGGTCGCTATTGCTGGGAAAAATAGACTGTGCAGGCAAGTCAATTTTGACTAGGTCGCTGGAAAAGTAAAAGCATCCCCGTATTTAAATTAGTTAGTCAAAATTGCCCATAGGCAAAATCGCTTGCACAGTCCAAATCCCTACTGCCAGTTTAAGGTAAATCGCTCAGTCAAAATCGGTCTGTGCGTGTGCAAAATTACTTTTTCTTTGATTTTACATGCCCTGAATTAAACCATCTATGCCTCTTCGCTCAACTGTTTGTCCTCCATATCTATCAACAAACAAGTGGGGTACAGCACACACCACAATTTGTACAAAAAATGTACCACCTACAGTATCACAATACGTGTATGAGTCAGAGATAATAATCTAACTACGGTTGAACTTCATCAACAGTGTCGCACAATACGTGTATGAGTAGGAAATAAAATATTGGCAATTCTCCGTGATGCACGGGACAGCTACACAAATTGAACAACATACTCCTCCAAAATATCAAGATTTTAGTGGGTCCTAAGTTTTAGGGTAAGGCATTGCTACTAAGCAATTAAGTTTTCATATAACAACAATTTCTTAACAGACCAGTTTAAAAGGAAACAAAAATTAAAAGTGTGTGATGCACGGGACTTTATGTTCACTTTCTGGATAATCCCATATATTACTGTGGTACCACCTTCACCCACAGTGTCACACAATACGTGTATGAGTCAGAAATAATAATATAACACTACGGTTTAATTTCACCAACAGTGTCTCTCAATACGTGTATGAGACTGAGTAAGAAAATAAAATCTATTACTGGGGTACCACCTTGACCCACAGCGTCACACAATACGTGTATGAGTCAGAGATAATAATCTAACACAAGGGTTTAATTTCACCAACAGTGTCGCACAATACGTTTATGAGTAGGAAATAAAATCTATTACTGTGGTACCACCTTCACCCACAGCGTCACACAATACTTGTATAAGTCAGAGATAATAATCTAACGTTACGGTTTACTTTCACCAACAGTGTCTTAACAGACCAGTTTAAAAGGAATTTTGTTTTAAAAGTGTGTGATGCTCTGGACTTTATGTTCACTGTCTGGAGAATCACCGATATATTACTGTGGTACCATCTTCATCCACAATGTCACACAATATGTGTATGAGTCAGAGATAATAATCGAACGCTACGGTTTAATTTCATGAACAGTGTTGCACAATACGTGTATGAGACTGAGTAGGTGATAAAAAATATTACTGTGGTACCATCTCACCCACAGCGTCACATAATACGTGTATGAGTCAGATATAATAATAATCTAACACTACGGTTTAATTTCACCAACAGTGTCACACAATACATGTATGAGTAGGGCATAAAATATATTACTGTGGTACCACCTTCACCCACAGCGTCACACAATACTTGTATGAGTCAGAGATAATAAACGATCGCTACGGTTTAATTTCACCAACAGTGTCGCACAATACGTGTATGAGTAGGAAATAAAATATATTACTGTCTTACAACCTTCACCCACAGCGTCACACAATATGTGTGTGCGGCGTCAGAAATAGTAATCGAGCACTATGGTTTAATTTCACCAACAGTGATTCACAATACGTGTATGAGTATGAAATAAAATATATTACTGTGGTACCACCTTCACCCACAGCGGCACACAATACGTGTATGAGCCAGAGATAATAAACTAACGCTGTGGTTTAATTTCACCAACAGTGTCGCACAATACGTGTATGAGTATGAAATAATAATATATTGCAGTCTGACCATTAGTGTCACAGTACTTAGGAAAATAAAATAAAAATTGATTAGTACACTGGGGTACAGCACAAACAAAAAATATATATATTTTTTGTAATTATATTTTTAGGCTTTTTGTTTTTCTCTGACGTCCTAGTGGATGCTGGGTACTCCGTAAGGACCATGGGGTATAGACGGGCTCCGCAGGAGACTGGGCACTCTTTAAAGAAAGATTAGGTACTATATCTGGTGTGCACTGGCTCCTCCCTCTATGCACCTCCTCCAGACCTAAGTTAGTATCTGTGCCCGGCCAGAGCTGGATGCACCCTAGGGGCTCTCCTGAGCTTCCTAGAAAAGAAAGTATTTGTCAGGTTTTTTATTTTCAGTGAGATCTGCTGGCAACAGACTCACTGCTACGTGGGACTGAGGGGAGAGAAGCGAACCTACCTGCTTGCAGCTAGCTTGGGCTTCTAAGGCTACTGGACACCATTAGCTCCAGAGGGATCGAACACAGGCCCAGTCCTCGGTCGTCTGGTCCCGGAGCCGCGCCGCCGTCCCCCTTGCAGAGCCAGAAGAACGAAAAGAAGTTGAAAATCGGCGGCAGAAGACTCCGGTCTTCATTAAGGTAGCGCACAGCACTGCAGCTGTGCGCCATTGCTCCCTTAGCACACCACACACTCCGGTCACTGATGGGTGCAGGGCACTGGGGGGGGGGGGGGGGGGGCGCCCTGGGCAGCAATTAGATTACCTTACTTGGCGAAAAGCACATAATACAGTCTGATAAACTGTATATGTGCATTAACCCCCGCCATTAAAGTACATAAAAGGACAGAAGCCCGCCACTGAGGGGGCCGGGCCTTCTTCCTCAGCACACCGGCGCCATTTTCTCTTCGCAGCTCAGCTGGAAGGAAGCTCCCCAGGCTCTCCCCTGCAGTATCTTGGTACACAAAGGGTAAAAAAGAGAGGGGGGGGGGTACATAAATTTAGGCGCAAAACTGTGTATATAAGCTGCTATAGGGGAAAAATCACTCAGTATAGTGTACATCCCTGTATTATATAGCGCTGTGGTGTGTGCTGGCATACTCTCTCTCTGTCTCTCCAAAGGGCCTGGTGGGGGAACTGTCTTCAAATAGAGCATCCCCTGTGTGTGTGGTGTGTCGGTACGCGTGTGTCGACATGTCTGAGGTAAAAGGCCCCTCTTTCTAAGGAGGTGATAGAGCGGATAAGTGTGTGGGAGGGTGTCTCCGTCAACAACGCTGACACCTGTTTGGATATGTGTAAGTGCTGAGGTAAAATTATTGCACAAAAGGTTAGGGAACAGAAAGGAAATCTACCCTGGTCTGTCCCTATGTCACAGAGTCCTTCAGAGTCTCTCTATGTTCACTATCCAAAATAACAAAGTATCGACACGGAGTCTAACTCCACTGTCGACTATGATAATGCAAAGTTACAGCCAAGATGGATATAAGGTATTTAATATATGATTATTGAAATAATAGATGATTTGCATATCACTGATGACTCATCTGTCCCTGACACGAGAGTACACATGTTAAGGGGAAGAATGGTGAGGTAAATTTCCTTCCTCTCATGAGGAAAAAGAGCGGGAATCTCCAGACAAGAGACGGCAGCTTCCCACAAGAGAATTCTCAGGCTGTATCCTTTCCCCACTAGGGCCAGGATGTGTTGAGAATCTTCCCCTTGGGTGTCCTGTTTGCACTAGCTATTCTCAGGGATCCTGCAGATAGCGTGCACATTCTAGTATACTACCCAGACCGGCGATTGTGTCGGCATGGGTTTATAGCGCTGTGGCAGCGTGGACAGGTACCTTATCAGCAGAGATTGAGACCCTAGTATGCATATAAATATTTTAATATGCTGTCTTAAGTGATAGATATATAATTATAAAGCATGCCCAAAGGGACATGAGTATACTGGGTCCTAGAGACAAAAGCTATGTCGATTTCTGCTTGACGTGTCCTGTAGAATATACATTGGACAGATGATGCCGACTTAAGAGGCATATGGAAGGCTGAGGATTGTGTGGAGAAAGGTTCTCTGGCCTGGTCTCCACAGTTATAGCTGGTAATTCTGATATTTTGCCTTATATTCCTGCACAGCCTAGGAAAGCACGACATTATTAAATGCAGCTTTTCGAATAAAGAAACAAGAAAATCTGAGGTGCGTCCTTTCTTGTCAGAGCCGGGGGCAGAGGAAAGAAGCTGTACAACACAGCTAGTCCCCAGGAACAGAAGTCCTCCCCGGCCTCTATAAAAATCCACCGCATGTCGCTGGGGCTCCACAGGCGGAGCTAGGCCCGGTGGGGACACGCCTTCGTAAGTTCAGCCACAAGTGGGTTCACTCCCTGTTAGATCCCTGGGCAATAGAAATTGTATCGCAGGGATACAGGCTGGACTGTGAGAAGATGCCCCCTCACCGAGGACCCGGCGGGCTTCCCCCCAAGAGAGGGAGCCAGTGTTAACTGCAATTCGTAAATTGTATCTTCAACAGGTGGTGGTCAAGGGTCCCCTCCTTCAACAAGAGGGTGTTATTATTCGACCATGTTATAATCCCGAAACCAGACGGTTCGGTTAGACCCATATTGAATTAAAATCCCTGAACATATACCTGAAAAGGTTCAGGTTCAAGATGGAATCGCTAAGAGCGGTCATTGCATGCCTGAAATGAATCGGGACATAAGGGATGCATACCTTCGTGTCCCCATTTATCCACCTCATCAGGCGTACCTCAGAATTGCGGTACGTGATTGTCATTACCAATTTCACCAAGGTAATGGCGGATATGATGGTGCTCCTGCGGAAGCAAGGTGTCACTATTATCACATACTTGGAGATCTCCTCATAAAAGCGAGATCAAGAGAGCAGTTGCTGGACAGCGTATCACCTTCTCTGGAAGTGAAACGGCAACACGACTGGATTCTATATATTCCAAAGTCGCAGTTGGTTCCTACAGCTCATCTGCCTCGCCTAGGCATGATCCTAGATACAGACCAGAAGAGGGTTTATCTCCCGATAGAGAGAGCTCAGGAGCTCATGACACTGGTCAGGAATCCATTGAAAACCAAAACAGGTGTCAGTGCATCACTGCACTCGAGTCCTGGGAAGGATGATGGCATCATACGAGGCCATCCCCTTCGGCTGGTTCCATGCAAGGACAATGGAACTTACTGGACAAGTGGTCCGGATCACATCTTCAGATGCATCGGTTAATCACCCTATCCCCCAGGGCCAGGGTGTCTCTCCTGTGGTGGCTGCGGAGTGCTCACCTTCTCGAGGGCCGCAGATTCGGCATTCAGGACTGGGTCCTGGTGACCACGGATGCAAGCCTCCAAAGGTGGGGGGCAGTTACACAGGGAAAAAAATTCCAAGGTTTGTGGTCAAGCCAACAGACTTGCCTTCACATCAATATCCTGGAACTAAGGGCCATATACAACGCCCTAAGTCAAGCGGAGTTCCTGCTTCGCGACCAACCGGTTCTGATCCAGTCAGACCGCAGGGGCTCATGTAAACCGCCAGGGCGGCACAAGGAGCAGGGTGGCGAGGGTAGAAGCCACCAGAATTCTTCGCTGGGCGGAGAATCAAGTAAGCTCACTTTCAGCAGTGTTCATTCCGGGAGTGGACACGACCTCCACCTGGGGAAAGTGGTGACTTCATCAGGAAGTCTTCGCGCAGTTTTGCAAATTGATGGAAACTGCCTCAGGTGGACTACATTGCGTCCCACAGTGGCGTAACTAGAAATTTTTCTCCCCCAAGCCAAAAAATCCTTCGGCGCCCCCCCCCCCCCCCATACACCCCGTAATTGGCACTAGCAAAGGTAGAAAAATGCGCGCGCCGCAGGCGCGCGCTGGCAAAAAGGGTGTGTGGCTTTGTCGGAATGGGCGTGGCATTGCAGGAAAAGACTACCGTATACCACAGTTTTGCAACCTGCACGCCCAGACGTTGGCCACCACAGGAAAGAAAAATAATCCTGATTCATGCCCCTTACATTATTTGTCATTTTTCCTCCTTATAGTAATGCCCAGTATACATTATTCCACATACTGCAATGGCCCTTAGACATTATTCCACACACAATCAGTGATCGCGCTGAGCCAAAAAAAAAGTGGGTCCCAGGGACCCTTCACTTTTAAAAATTGGGGTCCTACCGGTCTTTTTCTGGGTCCCATCGGAATGAAGGTTCTTATTAATTTTCTCTATCGTCCTAGTGGATGCTGGGGTTCCTGAAAGGACCATGGGGGAATAGCGGCTCCGCAGGAGACAGGGCACAAAAAAGTAAAGCTTTAGGATCAGGTGGTGTGCACTGGCTCCTCCCCCTATGACCCTCCTCCAAGCCAGTTAGATTTTTGTGCCCGGCCGAGAAGGGTGCAATCTAGGTGGCTCTCCTAAAGAGCTGCTTAGGAAAGTTTAGCTTAGGTTTTTTATTTTACAGTGAGTCCTGCTGGCAACAGGATCACTGCAACGAGGGACTTAGGGGAGAAGAAGTGAACTCACCTGCGTGCAGGATGGATTGGCTTCTTGGCTACTGGACATCAGCTCCAGAGGGACGATCACAGGTACAGCCTGGATGGTCACCGGAGCCTTGCCGCCGGCCCCCTTGCAGATGCTGAAGTAAGAAGAGGTCCAGAATCGGCGGCAGAAGACTCCTCAGTCTTCTAAAGGTAGCGCACAGCACTGCAGCTGTGCGCCATTTTCCTCTCAGCACACTTCACACGGCAGTCACTGAGGGTGCAGGGCGCTGGGAGGGGGGCGCCCTGGGAGGCAAATGAATACCTATTTTGGCTAAAAATACCTCACATATAGCCTCCGGAGGCTATATGGAGATATTTAACCCCTGCCAGAATCCGTTAAGAGCGGGAGACGAGGCCGCCGAAAAAGGGGCGGGGCCTATCTCCTCAGCACACAGCGCCATTTTCCCTCACAGAAAGGCTGGAGGGAAGGCTCCCAGGCTCTCCCCTGCACTGCACTACAGAAACAGGGTTAAAACAGAGAGGGGGGGCACTAATTTGGCGATATGCTTATATATATATTAAGATGCTATAAGGGAAAACACTTATATAAGGTTGTCCCTATATAATTATAGCGTTTTTGGTGTGTGCTGGCAAACTCTCCCTCTGTCTCTCCTAAGGGCTAGTGGGTCCTGTCCTCTATCAGAGCATTCCCTGTGTGTGTGCTGTGTGTCGGTACGTGTGTGTCGACAGGTAGGAGGACGATGTTGGTGAGGAGGCGGAGCAATTGCCTGTAATGGTGATGTCACTCTCTAGGGAGTCGACACCGGAATGGATGGCTTATTTAGGAAATTACGTGATAATGTCAACACGCTGCAAGGTCGGTTGACGACATGAGACGGCCGACAAACAATTAGTACGGTCCAGACGTCTCAAAAACACCGTCAAGGGTTTTAAAACGCCCGTTTACTTTAGTCGGTCGACACAGACACAGACAGGGACACTGAATCCAGTGTCGACGGTGAATAAACAAACGTATTCCTTATTAGGGCCACACGTTAAAGGCAATGAAGGAGGTGTTACGTATTTCTGATACTACAAGTACCACAAAAGAGGGTATTATGTGGGATGTGAAAAAACTACCATAGTTTTTCCTGAATCAGATAAATTAAATAAAGTGTGTGATGATGCGTGGGTTCCCCCCGATAGAAAATTATGGGCGGTATACCCTTTCCCGCCAGAAGTTAGGGCGCGTTGGGAAACACCCCTTAAGGTGGATAAGGCGCTCACACGCTTATCAAAACAAGTGGCGGTACCGTCTATAGATAGGGCCGTCCTCAAGGACCAGCTGACAAGGCTGGAAAATATAATAAAAAGTATATACACACATACTGGTGTTATACTGCGGCCAGCGATCGCCTCAGCCTGGATGTGCAGAGCTAGGGTGGCTTGGTCGGATTCCCTGACTAAAAATATTGATACCCTTGACAGGGACAGTATTTTATTGACTATAGAGCATTTCTATATATGCGAGATGCACAGAGGGATATTTGCACTCTGGCATCATGAATAAACGCGATGTCCATAACTGCCAGAAGATGTTATGGACACGACAGTGGTCAGGTGATGCAGATTCCAAACGGCACAATATGGCCGTATAAAGGAAGAGGACTTGTTTGGGGTCGGTCCAGCGGACCTGGTGGTCACGGCAACTGCTGGAAAATCCACCGTTTTTTACCCTAAGTCACATCTCTGCAGAAAAAGACACCGTCTTTTCAGCCTCAGTCCTCTCGTCCCTATAAGATCATATCTGCCCAGGGATAGAGAAAAGGGAAGAAGACTGCAGCAGGCAGCCTATTCCCAGGAACAGAAGCGTTTCACCGCGTCTGACAAGTTCTCAGCATGGCGCTGAGACCGTACAGGACCCCTGGATCCTACAAGTAGTATCCCGGGGGTACAGATGGGAATGTCGAGACGTTTCCCCTTCGCAGGCTCCTGAAGTCTGCTTTACCAAGTCTCCCTCCGACAAGGAGGTAGTATGGGAAAAAATTCACAAGCTGTATTCCCAGCAGGTGACAATTAAATTACCCCTCCTACTACAGAAAAGGGGTATTATTCCACACTATATTGTGGTACTGAAGCCAGAAGGCTAGGTGAGACTTATTCTAAAAAATTTTTTTTGAACACTTACAAAGGTTCAAATTAAGATGAAGTCACTCAGAGCAGTGATAACGAACCAGGAAGAAGGGGACTATATAGTGTCCCGGGACATCAGGGATGCTTACCTCTATGTCCCAAATTTGCCCTTCTCACTAAGGGTACCTCAGGTTCGTGGTGCAGAACTGTCACTATCAGTTTCAGACGCTGCCGTTTGGATTGTCCACGGCACCCCGGGGTCTTTACCAAGGTAATGGCCGAATTGATGATTCTTCTTCGAAGAAAAGGCGTCTAAATTATCCCTTACTTGGACGATCTCCTGATAGGGGCATAGTCCAGGGAACAGTTGGAGGTCGGAGTAGCACTATCTCGGATACTGCTACAATCAGCACGGGTGGATTCTAAATATTCCAAAATCGCAGCTGATCCCGACGACACGTCTGCTGTGCCTAGGGATGATTCTGGACACAGTCCAGAAAAAGGTGTTTCTCCCGGAAGAGAAAGCCAGGGAGTTATCCGAGCAAGTCAGGAACCTCCTAAAAACAGTGCATCATTGCACAAGGGTCCTGGTAAAAATGGTGGCTTCCTACGAAGCAATTCCATTCGGCAGATTTCACGTAAGAACTTTTCAGTGGGATCTGCTGGACAAATGGTCCGGATCGCATCTTCAGATGCATCAGCGGATAACCCAATATCCAAGGACAAGGGTGTCTCTCCTGTGGTGGTTATAGAGTGCTCATCTTCTAGAGGGCCGCAGATTCGGCATTCAGGATTGGATGCTGGTAACCACGGAGCCCAGCCTGAGAGGCTGGGGAGCAGTCACACAAGGGAAAAATTTCCAGGGAGTGTGATCAAGTATGGAGACTTTTCTCCACATAAATATACTGGAGCTAAGGGTAAATTTATAATGCTCTAAGCTTAGCAAGACCTCTGCTTCAAGGTCAGCCGGTATTGATCCAGTGGGAAAAACATCACGGCAGTCGCCCACGTATACAGACAGGGCGACACAAGAAGCAGGAGGGCAATGGCAGAAACTGCAAGGACTTTTCGCTGGGCGGAAAATCATGTGATAACACTGTCAGCAGTTTTTCATCCCGGGAATGGAAACTGGGAAGCAGACTTCCTCAGCACGACCTCCACCCGGGAGAGTGGAAACTTCATTGAGAAGTTTTTTCCACATGATTGTAAACCGTTGGGAAATACCAAAGGTGGACATGATGGCGTCCCGTCTGAACAAAAAACGGGACAGGTATTGCGCCAGGTCAAGAGACCCTCAGGCAATAGATGTGGACGTTCTGGTAACACCGTGGGTGTACCAGTCGGTGTATGTGTTCCCTCCTCTGCTTCTCATACCTAAGGTGCTGAGAATTATAAGACGTAGAGGAGTAAGAACTATACTCATGGCTCCGGATTGGCCAAGGAGGACTTGGTACCCGGAACTTCAAGAGATGCTTACAGAGGTCTTATGGCCTCTGCCGCTAAGAAGGGACTTGCTTCAGCAAGTACCATGTCTGTTCCAAGACTTACCGCAGCTGCGTTTGTCGGCATGGAGATGGAAAGCCGGATCCTAAGGGAAAAAAGGCATTCCGGAAGAGGTCATTCCTACCCTGGTCAAAGCCAGAAAGGAGGTGACCGCACAACATTATCACCACGTGTGGCGAAAATATGTTGCGTGGTGTGAGGCCAGGAAGGCCCCACAAAGAAATTTCAACTCGGTCGTTTCCTGCATTTCCTGCAAACAGGAGTGTCTATGGGCCTCAAATTGGGGTCCATTAAGGTTCAAATTCGGCCCTGTAAATTTTCTTCCAGAAAGAATTGGCTTCAGTTCCTGAAGTCCAGAAGTTTGTCAAGGGAGTATTGCATATACAAAACCCTTTTTTGTGCCTCCAGTGGCACTGTGGGATCTCAACGTAGTTCTGGGATTCCTCAAATCACATTGGTTTAAAACCAGTCAAATATGTGGATTTGAAGCATCTCACATAAAAAGTGACCATGCTCTTGGCCCTGGCCTGGACCAGGCGAGTGTCAAATTGGTGGTTTTTTCTCAAAAAAGCCCATATCTGTTTGTCCATTCGGACAGGGCAGAGCTGCGGACTCGTCCCCAGTTCTCTCCCTAAGGTGGTGTCAGTGTTTCACCTGAACCAGCTTATTGTGGTGCCTTGCACCTACTAGGGACTTGGAGGACTCCAAGTTGCTAGAAGTTGTCAGGGCCCTGAAAATATGTTCCAGGACAGCTGGAGTCAGAAAATCTGACTCGCTGTTTATACTGTATGCACCCAACAAGTTGGGTGCGCCTGCTTCTAAGCAGTCGATTGCTCGTTGGATTTGTAACACAATTCAACTTGCACATTCTGAGGCAGGCCTGCCACAGTCTAAATCGGTTAAGGCCCATTCCACAAGGAAGGTGGGCTCATCTTGGGCGGCTGCCCGAGAGGTCTCGGCATTACAACTCTGCCGAGCAGCTACGTGGTCAGGGGAGAACACGTTTGTAAATTTCTACAAATTTGATATCCTGGCAAAAGAGGACCTGGAGTTCTCTCATTCGGTGCTGCAGAGTCATCCGCACTCTCCCGCCCGTTTGGGAGCTTTGGTATAATCCCCATGGTCCTTTCAGGAACCCCAGCATCCACTAGGACGATAGAGAAAATAAGAATTTACTTACCGATAATTCTATTTCTCGGAGTCCGTAGTGGATGCTGGGCGCCCATCCCAAGTGCGGATTATCTGCAATACTTGTACATAGTTACAAAAATCGGGTTATTATTGTTGTGAGCCATCTTTTCAGAGGCTCCGCTGTTATCATACTGTTAACTGGGTTTAGATCACAAGTTGTACGGTGTGATTGGTGTGGCTGGTATGAGTCTTACCCGGGATTCAAAATTCCTCCCTTATTGTGTACGCTCGTCCGGGCACAGTACCTAACTGGCTTGGAGGAGGGTCATAGGGGGAGGAGCCAGTGCACACCACCTGATCCTAAAGCTTTACTTTTTTGTGCCCTGTCTCCTGCGGAGCCGCTATTCCCCCATGGTCCTTTCAGGAACCCCAGCATCCACTACGGACTCCGAGAAATAGAATTATCGGTAAGTAAATTCTTATTTTAATCTTGTTTGGACACTACAAAAGTGTTGCAAGATGGGGGGGATGGGGTGACAATGCTGCTGGGCTGTGTAGCATGCAGGACACCCTGCACCAGAGCTGTAACTAGACATTTTGGTGCCCTTAGGCAGAAAGTGAATTGGTGTTAGACCACTTAGACCATAAAGAACAGGTAGTGCGCGCCGTAGGCGCGCCGCAAAATTTTAGGGGCGTGGCTTCATAGGGAAGGGGCGTGACCACATAATAGTGTCAATTCACATTACACCACACAGTAGTGGCGCTTATACACATTGCACCAGGTAGAACCTCCTATGCACACTGATCCAGGTAGATCACGTCATACACTTTGCACCAGGTACAGCACGTCATACACTTTGCACCAGGTACAGCACGTCATACACTTTGCACCAGGTACAGCACGTCATACACTTTGCACCAGGTAGAGCACGTTATCATACACATTGCCGCTAGGTAGAGCACGTTATCATACACAGTGCGCCAGGTAGAACACGTTATACACACTGCGCCAGGTAGAGCACGTTATCATACACATTGCGCCAGGTAGAGCATGTTATCATACACATTGCCGCTAGGTAGAGCAAGTTATCATACACATTGCATCAGGTAGAGCATGTTATCATACACATTGCCGCTAGGTAGAGCAAGTTATCATACACATTGCGCCAGGTAGAGCATGTTATCATACACATTGCCGCTAGGTAGAGCAAGTTATCATACACATTGCCGCTAGGTAGAGCAAGTTATCATACACATTGCATCAGGTAGAGCATGTTATCATACACATTGCCGCTAGGTAGAGCAAGTTATCATACACATTGCGACAGGTAGAGCACGTTATTATACACAATGCGCCTGGTAGAGCACGTTATTATACACATTGCACTAGGTAGAGCACGTTATCATACACATTGCGCTTGGTAGAGCACGTTATTATACACATTGCACCAGGTAGAGCACGTTATCATACACATTGCGCCTGGTAGAGCACGTTATCATACACATTGCGCCTGGTAGAGCACGTTATTATACACATTGCACCAGGTAGAGCACGTTATCATACACATTGCACCAGGTAGAACACGTTATCATACACATTGCGCCAGGTAGAACACGTTATCATACACATTGCGCCAGGTAGAACACGTTATCATACACATTGCGCCAGGTAGAGCACGTTATCATACACATTGCGCCAGGTAGAGCATGTTATCATACACATTGCCGCTAGGTAGAGCAAGTTATCATACACATTGCGACAGGTAGAGCACGTTATTATACACAATGCGCCTGGTAGAGCACGTTATTATACACATTGCACTAGGTAGAGCACGTTATCATACACATTGCGCTTGGTAGAGCACGTTATTATACACATTGCACCAGGTAGAGCACGTTATCATACACATTGCGCCTGGTAGAGCACGTTATCATACACATTGCGCCTGGTAGAGCATGTTATCATACACATTGCGCCAGGTAGAACACGTTATCATACACATTGCGCCAGGTAGAATACGTTATCATACACATTGCGCCAGGTAGAGCACGTTATCATACACATTGCGCCAGGTAGAACACGTTATTATACACATTGCGCCAGGTAGAACACGTTATTATACACAATGCGCCTGGTAGAGCACGTTATTATACACAATGCGCCTGGTAGAGCACTGAGGCACATTGCAGTAACCACTCACTTATCACCTCCAGTTGCACGAAGGGGCCGTTTGACACAAGTGGTTCCGCCCCCAGCAGCAACTGACACTCACCATTTTTTCTGACAGCACAGTGCAGTGAGTGCACTGGCACAAGTAGCCAGCCTGCGCCTGTAGTAGCCGCAGCCTGGAGGAGCTCTATGTGAAATCGCAAGCAGAGGCTGTTCTCTGGCAAGAAGGAGCTCGTCCAATCGCTTCCCCTGACGGGCTGGCCACTGCTATATATACCGATAATCAGTTCCAACTGTGTCAAAGTAGTGGAGCCCCAGGTGCAATGGGAAAGTCAGTGTCACTGCACAGCTGTACTGATTACTGCTATATTTAGCAGTGGCCAGCCCGTCAGGGGAAGCGATCGGAGGAGCTCCTTCTTGCCAGCCTCTGCTTGCGATTTCACAGATAGCTCCTTCATGCTGCTGCGCCGGCTGGCTACTTGTGCCAGTGCACTCACTGCACTGTGCTGTCAGAAAAATGGTGTCAGTGAGGCCCTGACACTCTGAGCGGCCTCACATTGCACACACGGAGCTTGCAGCCCCCGGACATCCCGCATCTGCACCAGCTACTCCAGGTGAAGCGGGGCGATGCAGCACTGTCTACTGCTTACCTACAGTGGGAGCTGTGCAGCCCGGCCGGCTCCTGCTGGAAGGTAGTTGTCGGGTCTCGGTGGGGCGTTGAGCGGGTCCCGGGTAGGGGGGTGGCGGCGGGCAGATCCGGAGCTGTACTCCCAGTCGCAGAGGAGGGTGCTGGCGGCAGAGCGGCAGTGGAGCCGGATGAGGGGGGCCAGTCTGTCAGCCCTGCAGCACAGATTCATGTGCTGGCGGGGAGCAGGATTCAAAGCGGGAGATGCTGCAGGCTGTAATTGGATGGAGACTACAGGAGGTGATTGGCCGAGGAAACAGCCAGTCACCTCCTGCATTCCGCTGACAGGCTTAACACATGCAAACACATATTCAGATGAGCGCGTCCTGTGGGACCCGCTCATCTTCTAAATGTGAGTCCCGGGCGGCTGTTTCTGGGTAAAATACGCGCCATAGCGCGTTTTTGCGATCACTGACAATAATGCACATGACACAATATGCACACACCGTAATGCCCCCTACACATTATGCCACACACCGTAATGCCTCCGACACATTATGCCACACACCGTAATGCCTGTGACACATTATGACAGGAATCGCAATGCCCGTTATACATTATGCTACACACTGCAATGCCCCTGATACATTATAGCACATACAATGTCTGTGACACAGTATGACACACACCACAATGATCCTGAGACATTATACCACATACCACAATGCCCGTGACATAGTATACAACACACCGTAATGCCAGATACATTATGACACACACTGCAATGTCCGTGATACATTATGCCACACACCGTAATGCCCATTACACATTAAGTTCTACAGTAAGGCTTCTAATTACTTTTAAATTACCTGCTCGTTGCCAGGGGTTTCATGCTCTTGGTTCCATGCACGGTGCCAGGATGTCATGCTCGTTGCCAGGGGTTTCATGCACTGGGTGTCATGCTCGTTGCTAGGGGGTAGTGCTTGTTGCTAGGGCCGTGCTCCCAGTGCCACATATGCTCCCAGTGCCAGATATTCCCCCACAGTGCCAGGTATATGCACCCAGTGCCAGATATTCCCCCACAGTGCCAGGTATATGCACCCAGTGCCAGATATTCCCTTACAGTGCCTGCTTCCCCCCCCCAGTGCCAGGTATATGCCCCCCCAGTCCCGGGTATATGCCCCCAGTGCCGGGTATATGCCCCCCCAGTGCCAGGTATATTCCCCCAGTGCCAGGTATATGCCCCCCCAGTGCCAGCTATATGCCCCCAGTGCCAGGTATATGCCCCCCCAGTGCCAGATATTCTCCCACAGTGCCAGATATTCCCCCCCAGTGCCAGGTATATGCCCCCAGTGCCAGGTATATGCCCCCAGTGCCAGGTATATGCCCCCAGTGCCAGGTACATGCCCCCCCAGTGCCAGTTATATGCCCCCAGTGCCAGGTATATGCCCCCAGTGCCAGATATTCCCCCCCAGTGCCTGCTTCCCCCCCAGTGCCAGGTATATGCCCCCAGTGCCGGGTATCTGCCCCCCCCAGTGCCAGGTATATGCCCCCAGTGCCGGGTATATGTCCCCCCAGTGCCGGGTATATGCCCCCAGTGCCAGGTACATGCCCCCAGTGCCAGGTACATGACCCCAGTGCCTGCTTCCCCCCAGTGCCAGGTATATGCCTCCAGTGTCGGGTATATGCCCCCCCAGTGCCAGGTATAAGCCCCCCCAGTGCCGGGTATATCCCCCCAGTGCCAGGTACATGCCCCCAGTGCCAGGTATATGCCCCCCCAGTGCCAGGTATATGTCCCCAGTGCCAGGTATATGTCCCCAGTGCCGGGTATATGTCCCCCCAGTGCCAGGTACATGCCCCCAGTGCCAGGTACATGCCCCCAGTGCCAGATATTTCCCCCCAGTGCCTGCTTCCCCCCAGTGCCAGGTATATGCCTCCAGTGTCAGGTATATGCCCCCCCCAGTGCCAGGTATATGCCCCCAGTGCCAGGTATATGCCCCCAGTGCCGGGTATATGCCCCCCCAGTGCCAGGTATATGCCCCCAGTGCCAGGTATATGCCTCCAGTGTCGGGTATATGCCCCCCCAGTGCCAGGTATATGCCCCCCCCAGTGCCAGGTATATGCCCCCAGTGCCGGGTATATGCCCCCAGTGCCGGGTATATGCCCCCCAGTGCCAGGTATAAGCCCCCCCAGTGCCGGGTATATGCCCCCAGTGCCAGGTACATGCCCCCAGTGCCGGGTATATGCCCCTCCAGTGCCAGGTATATGTCCCCAGTGCCAGATCTGCCCCCCCAGTGCCAGGTATATGTCCCCAGTGCCGGGTATACGCCCCAGTGCCTGCTCCCCCGCCCCCCCCCTATGTGTTGGAGGGACACGAGCGCATCGCGCGTCTCTCCTGTGTCCCTCCTGGCTCTCCCCCGGCTGGTCTAATAAAGGAAGTGCCGTTCGTGAGCCAATCAGAGCTCACGAACGGCACATGCTTCCTTAGACCAGCCGGGGGAGAGCCAGGAGGGACACAGGAGAGACGCGCGATGCGCTCGTGTCCCTCCAACACATAGGGGGGGGCCGGGGGAGCAGGCACCGCAGCAAGGAGGGAGAGGAGACCGCAGATTGACATGCGGACGCTCGTCCGCATGTCAATCTGTTCTAAATCAGTGGCGCCCCCGCAGCCCCTCGCCCCCAAGCCACCGCGAGGACTGCGGGGGGCAGTAGTTACGCCACTGGCGTCCCACCTCAATAAAAAGATAAAAAAGGTTTTACGCTGGGTCAAGGGACTCTCAGGCGATAGCTGTGGTCGCACTAGTAACACCGTGGGTGTTCCAGTCGGTCTATGTATTCCCTCCTCTTCCTCTCAGACCCAAGGGCTGAGAATTGTAATAAACGGAGGAGTGTGAACAACATTCTTTGCTCCGGATTGGCCAAGAAGGACTCGGTACCCGCAACTGCAAGAAATGCTCTCAGAGGACCCTTGGCCTCTGCCTCTCAGTCAGGACATGTTGCAACAGGGACCCTGTCTGATCCAAGACTTACCGCGGCTGCGTTGGACGGCATGGCGGTTGAACGCCGGATCCTAGCGGAAAAGGGCATTCCGGATGCAGTTATTCCTACGCTGATAAAGAGTAGGAAAGACGTGACAGCAAGACTTTTTCACTGTATATGGCGAAAATAGGTTGCTTGGTGTGTGGCCGGGAAGGCCCTACAGAGGAATTCCAGGGGGGTCGATTCCTGCACTTCCTACAGTCAGGAGTGACTATGGGCCTAAAATAAGGATCCATAAAGGCCAAGATTTCGGCCCTATCCCTTTTTCTCTCAAAAAGAACTGGCTTCACTGCCTGAAGTTCGGACGTTGTTACAGGGGTGCTGCATATTCAGCCCCTTTTGTGCCTCCAGTGGCACCTTGGAATCTTAACGTGTGTTGGATTCCTAAAATCCCACTGGTTTGAGTCACTTAAGACCGTGGAGCTAAAATATCTCACGTGGAAAGTGGTCATGCTTTTGGCCTTAGCTTGGACTAGGCGTGTGTCAGAATTGGCGGCTTTGTCATGTAAAAGCCCATTTCTCTGACGTCCTAGTGGATGCTGGGAACTCCGTAAGGACCATGGGGAATAGACGGGCTCCGCAGGAGACTGGGCACTCTAAAAGAAAGATTAGGTACTATCTGGTGTGCACTGGCTCCTCCCTCTATGCCCCCCCTCCAGACCTCAGTTAGATTTCTGTGCCCGGCCGAGCTGGATGCACACTAGGGGCTCTCCTGAGCTCCTAGAAAGAAAGTTTATTTTAGGTTTTTTATTTTACAGTGAGACCTGCTGGCAACAGGCTCACTGCATCGAGGGACTAAGGGGAGAAGAAGCGAACTTACCTGCTTGCAGCTAGCTTGGGCTTCTTAGGCTACTGGACACCATTAGCTCCAGAGGGATCGACCGCATGGAACTGGCCTTGGTGTTCGTTCCCGGAGCCGCGCCGCCGTCCCCCTTACAGAGCCAGAAGCAAGAAGAGGTCCGGAAAATCAGCGGCAGAAGACATCAGTCTTCACCAAGGTAGCGCACAGCACTGCAGCTGTGCACCATTGCTCCTCATGCACACTTCACACTCCGGTCACTGAGGGTGCAGAGCGCTGGGGGGGGGGGCGCCCTGAGCAGCAATAAAAACACCTTGGCTGGCAAATATATCACAATATATAGCCCCAGAGGCTATATATGTGATAAATACCCCTGCCAGAATCCATAAAAAAGCGGGAGAAAAGTCAGCGAAAAAGGGGCGGAGCTATCTCCCTCAGCACACTGGCGCCATTTTCTCTTCACAGTGCAGCTGGAAGACAGCTCCCCAGGCTCTCCCCTGTAGTTTGCAGGCTCAAAGGGTTAAAAAGAGAGGGGGGGGCACAAAATTTAGGCGCAATATTGTATATACAAGCAGCTATTGGGAAAAATTCACTCAATATAGTGTTAATCCCTAAATTATATAGCGCTCTGGTGTGTGCTGGCATACTCTCTCTCTGTCTCCCCAAAGGGCTTTGTGGGGTCCTGTCCTCAGTCAGAGCATTCCCTGTGTGTGTGCGGTGTGTCGGTACGGCTGTGTCGACACGTTTGATGAGGAGGCTTATGTGATGGCAGAGCAGATGCCGATAAATGTGATGTCGCCCCCTGTGGGGCCGACACCAGAGTGGATGGATAGGTGGAAGGTATAAACCGACAGTGTCAACTCCTTACATAAAAGGCTGGATGACGCAAAGCTATGGGACAGCCGGCTTCTCAGCCCGCGCCTGCCCAGGCGTCTCAAAGGCCATCAGGGGCTCAAAAACGCCCGCTCCCTCAGATGGCAGACACAGATGTCGACACGGAGTCTGACTCCAGTGTCGACGAGGTTGAGACATATACACAATCCACTAGGAACATCCGTTACATGATCCCGGCAATAAAAAATGTGTTACACATTTCTGACATTAACCCAAGTACCACTATAAAAGGGTTTTATGTTTGGGGAGAAAAAGCAGGCAGTGTTTTGTTCCCCCATCAAATGAGTGAATGAAGTGTGAAAAAGCGTGGGTTCCCCCGATAAGAAACTGGTAATTTCTAAAAAGTTACTGATGGCGTACCCTTTCCCGCCAGAGGATAAGTTACGCTGGGAGATATCCCCTAGGGAGGATAAGGCGCTCACACTTTGTCAAAAAAGGTGGCACTGCCGTCTTAGGATACGGCCACTTTGAAGGTACCTGCTGATAAAAAGCAGGAGGCTATCCTGAAGTCTGTATTTACACACTCAGGTACTAGACTGAGACCTGCAGATAGTGCTGCTGCAGCGTGGTCTGTAACCCTGTCAAACAGGGATACTATTTTGCGAACATAAGACGTCGTCTTATATATGAGAGATGCACAGAGGGATATTTTGCCGGCTGGCATCCAAAATTAATGCAATGTCCATTCTGTCAGGAGGGTATTAGAGACCAGACACTGGACAGGTGATGCTGACTTTAAAAGGCACATAGAGCCTTATAAGGGTGAGGAACTGTTTGGGGATGGTCTCTGGGACCTCGTATCCACAGCAACAGCTGGGAAGAAAAATTTTTACCTCAGGTTTCCTCACAGCCTAAGAAAGCACTGTATTATCAGGTACAGTCCTTTCGGCTTCAGAAAAGCAAGCGGGTCAAAGGCGCTTCCTTTCTGCACAGAGACGAGGGAAGAGGGAAAAAGCTGCACCAGTCAGCCAGTTCCCAGAATCAAAATTCTTCCCCCGCTTCCTCTGAGTCCACCGCATGACGCGGGGGCTCCACAGGTGTAGCCAGGTACGGTGGGGGGCCGCCTCAAAAATTTCAGCGATCAGTGGGCTCGCTCACAGGTGGATCCCTGGATCCTTCAAGTAGTATCTCAGGGGTACAAGCTGGAATTCGAGACGTCTCCCCCCCGCCGTTTCCTCAAATCTGCCTTGCCGACAACTCCCTCTGGCAGGGAGGCTGTGCTAGAGGCAATTCACAAGCTGTATTCCCAGCAGGTGATAGTCAAGGTGCCCCTACTTCAACAAGGACGGGGTTACTATTCCACACTGTTTGTGGTACCGAAACCAGACGGTTCGGTGAGACCCATTTTAAATTTGAAATCCTTGAACACATACATAAAAAAATTCAAGTTCAAGATGGAATCGCTCAGGGCGGTTATTGCAAGCCTGGAGGAGGGGGATTACATGGTATCCCTGGACATCAAGGATGCTTACCTACATGTCCCCATTTACCAACCTCACCAGGAGTACCTCAGATTTGTGGTACAGGATTGCCATTACCAATTCCAAACACTGCCGTTTGGACTGTCCACGGCACCGAGGGTCTTTACCAAGGTAATGGCAGAAATGATGATACTCCTTCGAAAAAAGGGAGTTTTAATTATCCCGTACTTGGACGATCTCCTTATAAAGGCGAGGTCCAAGGAGCAGTTGTTGGTCGGAGTAGCACTATCTCGGGAAGTGCTACAACAGCACGGATGGATTCTATACATTCCAAAGTCACAGCTGGTTCCTACCACACGCCTACTGTTCCTGGGGATGGTTCTGGACACAGAACAGAAAAAAGTGTTTCTCCCGCAGGAGAAAGCCAAGGAGCTGTCATCTCTAGTCAGAGACCTCCTGAAACCAAAACAGGTATCGGTGCATCACTGCACACGAGTCCTGGGAAAAATTGTAGCTTCTCACGAAGCAAAATTCCATTCGGCAGGTTCCATGCAAGAACCTTTCAGTGGGACCTCTTGGACAAGTGGTCGGGATCGCATCTTCAGATGCATCGGCTGATAACCCTGTCTCCAAGGACCAGTGGTGGCTGCAGAGTGCTCATCTTCAAGAGGGCCGCAGATTCGGCATACAGGACTGGGTCCTGGTAACCACGGATGCCAGCCTCCGAGGCTGGGGGGCAGTCACACAGGGAAGACATTTCCAAGGACTTTGGTCAAGTCAGGAGTCGTCCCTACACATAAATATTCTGGAACTGAGGGCCATAGGCGTGCGCAGGGGGGGTGCCTGGTGCGCACAGGCACCCCCTAATGTCCGGCATCCCCCTTGCACAAGCCTGTAACTGAGTCATTGCCAAGCTTGCAGTTCTATTCCTGACTGTGTATGCCCACCCGCACTCTGCACCCACCAGCACAGACCGCCCGCTCTCTACGGCCGTCCGCCTGCTTGCTATGCCCGCCCACCCCTGCTCTCTACACCCATCCACTCCCGCTCTCTACACCCCCGCTCTCTGCATCTGCCCACTCCCGCTCTCTACACCCACTAACCCCCGCTCTCTACACCCGCGCCTGCCCTCCACCCACCGCTTCCCTCTTTTCACCTGCCCGCTATGCCCGGTCAGCAGGCTTGGCGATAGGGGAAGAGACACGCTGCTGCAGGGTCAGTAGAGGGTGCATTTGTCAGCTGCATCCGCTACTGGAACCCACACATGACCAGGACTGCAGGGAAGGAGGGGGTGAAGGAGAGAGAAAGGACGGCAGTAGTTGTCTATGCATGGAGTGGCAGGCAGTGAGGAGCGCTCAGCTGCGAGCGCACCCACAAGTAATGTATATTATATAATGTATTTGGAGAGGCACTATGTGTCGCATAATGTGTGGGGGGGGGGGGCACTGTGTGGCCTATGTGTTTAGGGTTCACTGTGTATTATATAATGTTTTTGGGGGGTACTATGGGGTCTATTAAGGCCGGGGAATAATGTGGCATAATGTGAATTTTGCCTCATACTGTGTGGCGTAATGTAAATTTTGTCTCACACTGTGTGGCGTAATATGAATTTTATCTCTTACTCTGTGGCGTAATGTGAATTTTATCGCATACTGTGTGGCATAATGTAAATTTTGGCTCATAGCATGTGGCATAATGTAAATTTTGGCTTATACCATGTGGTGTACTGTGTGGCGTAATATGAATTTTATCTCTTACTGTGTGGCGTAATGTGAATTTTATCTCTTACTGTGTGGCATAATGTGAATTTTATCTCTTACTGTGTGGCGTAATGTGAATTTTATCTCTGACTCTGTGGCGTAATGTGAATTTTGGCTCATACTGTGTGGCATAACGTAACTTTTGGCTTATACCATGTGGTGTAATGTGAATTTTGTCTAATACTGTGTGGCGTAATGTGAATTTTGTCTAATACTGTGTGGCGTAATGTGAATTTTGGCTCATACCGTGTGGCATAATGTGAATTTTGCACCAAGGCCCACCACTCTCTAGTTCCACCACTAGGTCAGAGATAGGTTGGGGAAGTGTAAATAGCGATAGGATAGAGCGGCAGCTAGGGCTCAGAATTATGCCGTAGTAGATAGTCAGTAGTGGCTACTGGTCGCACCATTATGTTTCATTTTAATTCTCTGGGGTATATTGTATCTACTTGTATTATTAGGAACAAGGGATAAATTAGATTACGCCATGTGATTTTACTGAGAGAATGTAAAATAGTGTTAGACATGTCCCTGGGCAGTGCTAGACACGCCCAAAAGGTGGTGCGAGACACGCCCAAAAGGCGGTGCTAGACATGCCCCTCCAGCAGTGCACCCCCTAATAAAATTAGCTGCGCACGCCTATGCTGAGGGCCATTTACAATGCCCTAAGTCTGGCAAGGCCTCTGCTTCAAAACCAGCCGGTACTGATCCAATCAGACAACATCACGGCAGTCGCCCATATAAACCGACAGGGCGGCACAAGAAGCAGGATGGCGATGGCAGAAGCCACAAGGATTCTCCGATGGGCGGAAAATCACGTCTTAGCACTGTCAGCAGTGTTCATTCTGGGAGTGGACAACTGGGAAGCAGACTTCCTCAGCAGACACGACCTACACCCGGGAGAGTGGGGACTTCATCCAGAAGTCTTCCAACTGTTGGTAAACCGTTGGGAAAGGCCACAGGTGGACATGATGGCGTCCCGCCTAAACAAAAAAAACTAGATATTGCGCCAGGTCAAGGGACCCTCAGGCAATAGCTGTGGACGCTCTAGTGACACCGTGGGTGTACCAGTCGGTTTATTTATTCCCTCCTCTGCCTCTCATACCAAAGGTACTGAGAATAATAAGAAAACGAGGAGTAAGAACGATACTCGTGGTTCCGGATGGGCCAAGAAGAGCTTGGTACCCAGAACTTCAAGAAATGATATCAGAGGACCCATGGCCTCTACCGCTCAGACAGGATCTGCTACAGCAGGGGCCCTGTCTGTTCCAAGACTTACCGCGGCTGCGTTTGACGGCATGGCGGTTGAATTTCGGATCCTAAAGGAAAAGGGCATTCCGGAGGAAGTCATTCCTACGCTGATAAAAGCCAGGAAAGAAGTAACCGCAAACCATTATCACCGTATTTGGCGAAAATATGTTGCGTGGTGTGAGGCCAGGAAGGCCCCAACAGAGGAATTTCAGCTGGGTCGTTTTCTGCACTTCCTACAGTCAGGAGTGACTATGGGCCTAAACTTGGGTTCCATTAAGGTCCAGATTTCGGCTCTGTCGATTTTCTTCCAGAAAGAACTGGCTTCACTGCCTGGAGTTCAGACATTTGTAAAGGGAGTGCTACATATTCAGCCCCCTTTTGTGCCTCCTGTGGCACCTTGGGATCTCAACGTGGTGTTGAGTTTCTTAAAATCACATTGGTTTGAGCCACTTAAAACTGAGGATTTGAAATATCTCACGTGGAAAGTGGTCATGTTATTGGCCTTGGCTTCGGCCAGGCGTGTGTCAGAATTGGCGGCTTTGTCATGTAAAAGCCCTTATCTGATTTTCCATATGGATAGGGCAGAATTGAGGACTCGTCCGCAGTTTCTCCCTAAGGTGGTATCAGCTTTTCACTTGAACCAACCTATTGTAGTGCCTGCGGCTACTAGGGACTTGGAAGATTCCAAGTTACTGGACGTAGTCAGGGCCTTAAAAATGTATATTTCCAGGACGGCTGGAGTCAGGAAGACTGACTCGCTTTTTATCCTGTAGGCACCCAACAAAATAGGTGCTCCTGCTTCTAAGCAGACTATTGCTCGCTGAATTTGTAGCACAATTCAGCTGGAGCATTATGCGGCTGGATTGCCGCATCCTAAATCAGTAAAAGCCCATTCCACGAGGAAAGTGGGCTCATCTTGGGCGGCTGCCCGAGGGGTCTCGGCTTTACAACTTTGCCGAGCTGCAACTTGGTCAGGGGCAAACACGTTTGCTAAATTCTACAAATTTGATACCCTGGCTGAGGAGGACCTTGAGTTCTCTCATTCGGTGCTGCAGAGTCATCCGCACTCTCCCGCCCGTTTGGGAGCTTTGGTATAATCCCCATGGTCCTTACGGAGTTCCCAGCATCCACTAGGATGTCAGAGAAAATAAGATTTTACTCACCGGTAAATCTATTTCTCGTAGTCCGTAGTGGATGCTGGGCGCCCATCCCAAGTGCGGATTGTCTGCAATACTTGTATGTAGTTATTGCCTAACTAAGGGTTATTGTTGAGCCATCTGTTGAGAGGCTCAGTTATATTTCATACTGTTAACTGGGTGTAGTATCACGAGTTATACGGTGTGATTGGTGTGGCTGGTATGAGTCTTACCCGGGATTCAAAATCCTTCCTTATTGTGTCAGCTCTTCCGGGCACAGTATCCTAACTGAGGTCTGGAGGGGGGGCATAGAGAGAGGAGCCAGTGCACACCAGATAGTACCTAATCTTTCTTTTAGAGTTCCCAGTCTCCTGCGGAGCCCGTCTATTCCTCATGGTCCTTACGGAGTTCCCAGCATCCACTACGGACTACGAGAAATAGATTTACCGGTGAGTAAAATCTTATTATCTGATCTTCCATATGGAAAGGGCAGAATGGAGGACTCGTCCCCAATTTCTCCCTAAGGTGGTATCATCGTTTTATTTGAACCAACCTATTGTGGTGCCTGCGGCTACTAGGGACTTGGAGGATTACAAGTTACTGGACGTAGTCCGGGCCCTGAAACTTTATGTTTCCAGGACGGCTGGAGTCAGGAAAACTGACTCGCTATTTATCCTGCATGCACCCAACAAGCTGGGTGCTCCTGCTTCAAAGCAGACTATTGCTCGCTGGATCTATAGCATCATTCAGCTTGCACATTCTGCGGCTAGACTGCCGCATCCTAAATCAGTAAAAGCCCATTCCACGAGGAAGGTGGACTCTTCTTGGGCGGCTGCCCGAGGGGTCTCGGCTTTACAACTTTGCCGAGCTGCTACTTAGTCGGGTTCAAACACTTTTGCAAAATTCTACAAGTTTGATACCCTGGCTGAGGAGGACCTTGAGTTTGCTCATTCGGTGCTGCAGAGTCATCCGCACTCTCCCGCCCGTTTGGGAGCTTTGGTATAATCCCCATGGTCCTTACGGAGTACCCAGCATCCACTAGGACGTCAGAGAAAATAAGAATTTACTCACCGGTAATTCTATTTCTCGTAGTCCGTAGTGGATGCTGGGAGCCCGTCCCAAGTGCGGACTCTCTGCAATACATGTATATAGTTATTGCTTAACTAAAGGGTTATTGTATGAGCCATCTGTTGAGAGAGGCTCAGTTATTGTTCATACTGTTAACTGGGTATAGTTATCACGAGTTGTACAGTGTGATTGGTGTGGCTGGTATGAGTCTTACCTTGGATTCCAAATCCTTTCCTAGTAATGTCAGCTCTTCCGGGCACAGTTTCCCTAACTGAGGTCTGGAGGAGGGGAATAGAGGGAGGAGCCAGTGCACACCAGATATAGTACCTAATCTTTCTTTTAAGAGTGCCCAGTCTCCTGCGGAGCCCGTCTATACCCCACGGTCCTTACGGAGTTCCCAGCATCCACTACGGACTACGAGAAATAGAATTACCGGTGAGTAAATTCTTATTTTAGCTTTTATTATTTTAATTTTACACTGCATGAATGGACAGATCACATTTTCAGATGCAGCAGACAGGGCACCCCTGGACCGATACAACAGACAGCACCCCTGGACTGATGCAGCAGACAGAGCACCCCACCTGGACCGATACAACAGACAGAGCATCCCTGGACTGATACAGCAGACAGAGCACCCCGCCTGGACTGATACAGTAGACAGAGCACTCCTGGACTGATGCAGCACACCGAGCACCCCTGGACTGATGCAGCAGACAGAGCACTCCTGGACTGATGCAGCAGACAGAGCACCCCACCTGGACTGATACAGCAGACAGAGCACCCCTGGATTGATATAGCAGACAGAGCACCCCACCTGGACTGATACAGCAGACAGAGCACCCCTGGACTGATACAGTAGACAGAGCACCCCGCCTGGACTGATACAGCAGACAGAGCACCCCTGGACTGATATAGCAGACAGAGCACTCCTGGACTGATGCAGCAGACAGAGCACCCCTGGACTGATACAGCAGACAGAGCACCCCTGGACTGATATAGCAGACAGGGCATCCAGGGCACCCCTGGACTGATACAGCAGACAGAGCACCCCTGGAATGATACAGCAGACAGAGCACCCCTGGACTGATATAGCAGACAGGGCATCCAGGGCACCCCTGGACTGATACAGCAGACAGAGCACCCCTGGAATGATACAGCAGACAGAGCACCCCTGGACTGATGCAGCAGACAGAGCACCCCTGGACTGATACAGCAGACAGAGCACCCCTGGACTGATACAGCAGACAGAGCACCCCTGGAATGATACAGCAGACAGAGCATCCCTGGACTGATGCAGCAGACAGAGCACCCCTGGACTGATACAGCAGACAGAGCACCCCTGGACTGATATAGCAGACAGAGCACCCCTGGACTGATACAGCAGACAGAGCACCCCTGGACTGATACAGCAGACAGAGCACCCCTGGACTGATATAGCAGACAGAGCACCCCTGGACTGATACAGCAGACAGAGCACCCCTGGACTGATATAGCAGACAAAGCACCCCTGGACTGATACAGCAGACAGAGCACCCCTGGACTGATACAGCAGACAGAGCACTCCTGGACTGATACAGCAGACTTAGCACCCCTGGACTGATACAGCAGACAGAGCACCCCTGGACTGATACAGCAGACAGAGCACCCCTGGACTGATACAGCAGACAGGGCACCCCTGGACTGATACAGCAGACTTAGCACCCCTGGACTGATACAGCAGACAGCGCACCCATGGACTGATACAGCAGACAGAGCACCCCTGGACTGATACAGTAGACAGAGCACCCCTGGACTGATACAGCAGACAGAGCACCCCTGGACTGATACAGCAGACAGAGCACCCCTGGACTGATACAGCAGACAGAGCACCCCTGGACTGATATAGCAGACAGGGCATCCAGGGCACCCCTGGACTGATACAGCAGACAGAGCACCCCTGGAATGATACAGCAGACAGAGCACACCTGGACTGATATAGCAGACAGGGCATCCAGGGCACCCCTGGACTGATACAGCAGACAGAGCACCCCTGGAATGATACAGCAGACAGAGCATCCCTGGACTGATGCAGCAGACAGAGCACCCCACCTGGACTGATACAGCAGACAGAGCACCCCTGGACTGATATAGCAGACAGAGCACCCCTGGACTGATACAGCAGACAGAGCACCCCTGGACTGATACAGCAGACAGAGCACCCCTGGACTGATATAGCAGACAGAGCACCCCTGGACTGATACAGCAGACAGAGCACCCCTGGACTGATATAGCAGACAAAGCACCCCTGGACTGATACAGCAGACAGAGCACCCCTGGACTGATATAGCAGACAGAGCACTCCTGGACTGATACAGCAGACTTAGCACCCCTGGACTGATACAGCAGACAGAGCACCCCTGGACTGATACAGCAGACAGAGCACCCCTGGACTGATACAGCAGACAGGGCACCCCTGGACTGATACAGCAGACTTAGCACCCCTGGACTGATACAGCAGACAGCGCACCCCTGGACTGATACAGCAGACAGAGCACCCCTGGACTGATACAGTAGACAGAGCACCCCTGGACTGATACAGCAGACAGAGCACCCCTGGACTGATACAGCAGACAGAGCACCCCTGGACTGATACAGCAGACAGAGCACCCCTGGACTGATACAGCAGACTTAGCACCCCTGGACTGATACAGCAGACTTAGCACCCCTGGACTGATACAGTAGACAGAACACCCCTGGACTGATACAGCAGACAGAGCACCCCTGGACTGATATAGCAGACAGAGCACCCCTGGACTGATACAGCAGATAGGGCACCTCTGGACTGATACAGCAGACAGAGCACCCCTGGGCTGATACAGCAGACAGGGCACCCCTGGACTGATACAGCAGACAGAGCACCCCTGGACTGATACAGCAGACAGATCACCCCTGGACTGATACAGCAGACAGAGCACTCCTGGACTGATACAGCAGACAGAGCACCCCTGGACTGATACAGCAGACAGAGCACCCCTGGACTGATACAGTAGACAGAGCACCCCTGGACTGATACAGCAGACAGAGCACCCCACCTGGACTGATACAGCAGACAGAGCACCCCTGGACTGATACAGCAGACAGAGCACCCCTGGACTGATACAGTAGACAGAGCATCCCTGGACTGATACAGCAGACAGTGCACCCCTGAACTGATACAGCAGACAGTGCACCCCTGAACTGATACAGCAGACAGAGCACCCCTGGACTGATACAGCAGACAGCGCACCCCTGGACTGATACAGCAGACAGGGCACCCCTGGACTGATACAGCATACAGTGCACCCCTGAACTGATACAGCAGACAGAGCACCCCTGGACTGATACAGCAGACAGAGCACCCCTGGACTGATACAGCAGACAGGGCACCCCTGGACTGATACAGCAGACAGAGCACCCCTGGACTGATACAGCAGACAGAGCACCCCTGGACTGATACAGCAGACAGGGCACCCCTGAACTGATACAGCAGACAGAGCACCCCTGAACTGATACAGCAGACAGGGCACCCACCCCACGCCAGACAACACAGTACTGAGAAGGACACGTCCGTCCGGTACTCTCCATAGCTGGAGTGAAGATGGCGCCGATCACCTGGGACCTTTATAGAATCCAAAACCCGCAAGAATCCGACAACGGGATGATGATGTTTTGCCTCGTTTTGGGATCCGAGTCTGGCGGGAAACCTCAAGCCAGACTCGGATTGTGAAGTTCGGGTGGGTCCAGTTCGCGGAGAACTGGACCCGCTCAGCTCTAATTTTTAATGACTTCCATAATCGTTAAATGTTACCTAATTAATTTGTGGCCGCAGCTCTGGAATAACCATTGATGCTTCCTGAGACTCATAGGGCTGCTTTTATTGAGATGCTGCCTTAGAATTCTGTTTAGAAGGGCTGCTAGTTAAATATACCTCCCAACATTTGATTATCCAAATTGGGACCACTCAGAAAGGGGGAGTGACCGTGACTGAATGGGGGTGTGGCCTATAGTGGGTGGGCATGGCCTCACAGCACGTCCCACATTTTCCTAATTTTGGGGACGTACCCAATTATCTCCGAGCAGCCCCCAGCTCATGTCCCTACACTGGCTAGATGCTGTGCTCAGCAAATGGCATCCATTCAGGCATTACCTGCTGCTTTGCAGTGCAGAGCAGCTGTGATCAAAGGCTAACCCAACCTAACCCCCGCCTGCGGGACACTACGGCCCGCAGGTGGGACAGTTGGGGTAATTCTGACCTGATTGCCAAGCTGCGTTTTCGCACAGCGGGCGGTCAGGTCTAAACCGCATGCGTATTCACCGCAGTGTGCAGGCCCGTTGCATGGGTACAAAGCTGAATCGCCGCTCAGCGACGGGTTTGTACAAAGAATCCATTCGCACAGACGTTCGCAAGGAGATTGACAGGAAGAAGACGTTTGTGGGTGGTAACTGACCGTTTTCAGGGAGTGGTTGGAAAAACGCAGGCGTGTCCATGCGTTTGCAGGGAGGGTTCCTGACGTCAATTCCGGTCCTGGACAGCCTGAAATGATCGCAGCGGCTGAGTAAGTCCTGGGCTGCGCAGAGACTGCACAAGATCTGTTTGTACAGCTCTGCTACACATGCGATCGCACACTTGCACAGCTACAATACACTCCCCCTGTAGGCGGTGACTATCTGATCGCAGCAGTGCAAAAATCGCCTGCTAGCAATCAGGTCTGAATTAGGCCCAGTGTCTGCTGGAATAGGGACAGTTGGGAGGTATGCTTTCAACCGAGCGCTTTCCTGCGCAACCTTGCATTTACTGTAACATCAATGTTGTTTTGTTTTGTTTTTTTGTGAATAGAGACTAAATTACTGTCTATGCCGGTAGTGCTTATGGCAGTTTCTCCTTTAAGAAGAAAACAATTGCTAACATAGGAAAACATTATCCGTAGAGCCCCAGACTTGCGATTGCTGTAATTCAGTATCATGGAGCTGGTTATAAGGGAAGGAAACATCAAGGCCTTATATAATCATTTGATGGTCACCGCAGCACAAATCACAGAGCCAATAAACTGTCTATATAATGAAGTGCTTACATTACATTGCACAGCCACTTGGAATGATTAGGCAGCAACATCAGCAGAAAGAAAGGTGATGGGCTCAACACCGATTTAAAATGATTTACAGGCGTACTGTAAAAGAAATAGGCGACAGAACGAAGCCTGCGCTCGTCAATTTTAAGAGGTGATGGATATTTTGCGAGGTGTGTGTTTGTGTACAGGTAATGTCATCAAGTGACTCTCATGGAAGTGGATAATTAGTCTGACATGTAAAATTTTATTATTTCCAGCATTTTATGAATTAAAAAAAAAGCAGGAGAATTTACAGTACATGGCGCACAGACGCAGAGGAATAGCAGGATGATGTCATTGTATTATTGTTTATTTAGGGGGATTTGTCCATAGCTAACAATGCACAATAATTAATTTTAGGGCCAGTCTGTAAGATTAAATGACTGTATTAAATTCAACAGTACAATTAAAACAAACATTTTTTATTTATTTATTTATGTGTGTGTGTGTGTGTGTGTGTGTGTGTGTGTGTGTGTGTGTGTGTGTGTTGTGTTGCCTATTAAAGAATGTTTGAAAGACCTCCATAAATTAATATTAAACACAGTGGGGCCTATTCAATTGTTGCATGCGTTCATTAGTAGTTAACACACCTGACAGCTCCAGGTTTAGCTGTTCAAATCGACTAAACCCATCTGCAGAGCTTGTTTGGCCATCCAAAGTCCGGGTTTGTGTGCCCAAACTACGGACCTTTTAACACACTTTTTTTTTCTCGCACCTACGGAGGCTGCAAGAAAAAATGTGATTTCCGCAGCTAATGGGCGACTGATTGGAGCAACAATTGAATAGCTCTGATAGACACACATTCCTACAGATGCCCAACGGGGTGTCAGCAACAATTGAATCAGCCCCAATGTATTATGCAAAACTATGCCTGTAAGTAATTGCCCCTTTAAAATAACATCCGAATCGGCCAGCATCCAGCACCTTCGGCGATCTCGGACTCCATTACATCTCGCCAATTGTCTTCACCCATACTGATGGTCTTGTCTTTAGGACTCTCTCAGATGAGTAAAGTGGGAATTGAACTTTAGATATAATACATTCCTAAACTAAATTTAGAACTATAAAAATTAAATACAAAAAACGTATTCCACTGTAATTATCTATTGTACATAATAAAAATTTTGAAATTCTCATTTTCCAATTTATTATTTTGTTTTAAGAAAATGGTGTTTATAAAAACAACAAGGACTTCATGAAGAGTTGGAGAAAAAAAATGCGTACAGTACGATATATTTACCCAAATACAGGGTTGTATGTACTGTATCTCAGGGTGGAGACACTGCTGCGTGGAGTGCATGACCCTCATTCAGATGTGGATATAAGTGCTATCAATCACTGATGCTTACATAGAAGCAGCAGCTACAGTGCATCTGGAAAGTATTCACAGCGCTTCACTTTTTCCTCATTTTGTTATGTTACAGCCTTATTCCAAAATTGAATAAATTCATTTTTTCCCCTCCAAATTCTGCACACAATATCCGTTTTTTTTGTGATTTTTGCAAATTTACTAAAAATAAAAAACTAAGAAATCACATGTATATAAGTATTCACAGCCTTTGCCATGAAGCTCAAAATTGAGTTCAGGTGCATTCTGTTTTCACGGATCATCCTTGAGATGTTTCTGCAGCTTAAGTGGAGTCCACCTGTGGTAAATCAGTTGATTGGACATGATCTGGAAAGGCACACACCTGTCTATATAAGGTCCCACACTTGACAGTGCATGTCTGAGCACAAACCAAGCATGAAGGTTACGGAATTGTCTTTAGACCTCTGAGACAGGATTGCCTCGAGGCACAAATCTGGGGAAGGGTACAGAAAAATATCTGCTGCTTTGATGGTCCCAATGAGCACAGTGGCCTCTATCATCCAATTCCCCAGCACCATCAGTCGGCAGCAAGCCGGCCACCGCAGCTGCTACCTAGAGGTGAGTAAATCTCCGTCCTCTGACGGAGATCCTGGCCTCTTCTCTCCCCCTAAATGGCGGCAACGCTCCTCCTTTTGGAGAAATGGTGGCCGTCGCTGTCACCTCCCCGCCATAAACCGCATCAGACTGTCAATCACTGACAGTTTGATGTAGTGATGTGCACCGGAAATTTTTCGGGTTTTGTGTTTTGGTTTTGGATTCGGTTCCGCGGACGTGTTTTGGATTCGGACACGTTTTGGCAAAACCTCCCTGAAATTTTTTTGGCTGATTCGGGTGTGTTTTGGATTCGTTTTTTTTTTACAAAAAACCCTCAAAAACAGCTTAAATCATAGAATTTGGGGGTCATTTTGATCCCATAGAATTATTAACCTCAATAACCATAATTTCCACTCATTTCCAGTCTATTCTGAACACCTCACAATATTATTTTTAGTCCTAAAATTTGCACCGAGGCCGCTGGATGACTAAGCTAAGCGACCCAAGTGGCCGACACAAACACCTGGCCCATCTAGGAGTGGCACTGCAGTGTCAGACAGGATGGCCGATTTAAAAAATAGTCCCCAAACAGCACATGATGCAAAGAAAAAAGGTGCACCAAGGTCGCTGGATGGCTAAGCTAAGCGACCCAAGTGGCCGACACAAACACCTGGCCCATCTAGGAGTGGCACTGCAGTGTCAGACAGGATGGCCAATTTAAAAAAAAGTCCCCAAACAGCACATGATGCAAAGAAAAAAAGAGGTGCAATGAGGTAGCTGTGTGACTAAGCTAAGCGACCCAAGTGGCCGACACAAACACCTGGCCCATCTAGGAGTGGCACTGCAGTGTCAGACAGGATGGCAGATTTAAAAAATAGTCCCCAAACAGCACATGATGCAAAGAAAAAAGAGGTGCAATGAGGTAGCTGTGTGACTAAGCTAAGCGACCCAAGTGGCCGACACAAACACCTGGCCCATCTAGGAGTGGCACTGCAGTGTCAGACAGGATGGGCGATTTAAAAAATAGTCCCCAAACAACACATGATGCAAAGAAAAAAGAGGTGCACCAAGGTCGCTGGATGGCTAAGCTAAGCGACCCAAGTGGCCGACACAAACACCTGCCCACCTAGGAGTGGCACTGCAGTTTTCTAGCGAGAGGATGAGTGCTTCCATCCTCATGTGAATCTGAACCACTAGCCATGAACATAGGCCAGGGCCTCAGCCGTTCCTTGCCACTCCGTGTCGTAAATGGCATATTGGCAAGTTTATGCTTCTCATCAGATGCTTTTAATTTTGATTTTTGGGTCATTTTACTGAACTTTTGTAGTATACTTGACGACACAGAGGTAGAGCAATGGACTACTGTACCGTACTGCTATAAATATACTGGTGGTCAGCCAAATTCTTCACTGTCCTCCTACTATATAATACTGTGCACAACTAAAATGCACCACAGGTATGGATGGATAGTATACTTGACGACACAGAGGTAGGTAGAGCAGTGGCCTACCGTACCGTACTGCTATATATTATATACTGGTAGCCAGCAAAATTCTGCACTGTCCTCCTACTATATAATACTGCGCACAACTAAAATGTACCACAGGTATGGATGGATTATATACTTGACGACACAGAGGTAGGTAGAGCAGTGGCCTACTGTACCGTACTGCTATATATTATATACTGGTGGTCAGCAAAATTCTGCACTGTCCTCCTACTATATAATACTGTGCACAACTAAAATGCACCACAGGTATGGATGGATAGTATACTTGACGACACAGAGGTAGGTAGAGCAGTGGACTACTGTACCGTACTGCTATATATTATATACTGGTGGTCAGCAAAATTCTGCACTGTCCTCCTACTATATAATACTGCGCACAACTAAAATGCACCACAGGTATGGATGGATAGTATACTTGACGACACAGAGGTAGGTAGAGCAGTGGCCTACTGTACCATACTGCTATATATTATATACTGGTGGTCAGCAAAATTCTGCACTGTCCTACTATATAATACTGCGCACAACTAAAATGCACTACAGGTATGGATGGATAGTATACTTGACGACACAGAGGTAGGTAGAGCAGTGGATTACTGTACCGTACTGCTATATATTTATACTGGTGGTCAGCAAAATTCTGCACTGTTCTCCTACTATATATACTGCGCACAACAACTAAAATGCACCACAGGTATGGATGGATAGTATACTTGACGACACAGAGGTAGGTAGAGCAGTGGCCTACTGTACCGTACTGCTATGTATTATATACTGGTGGTCAGCAAAATTCTGCACTGTCCTCCTACTATATATACTGCGCACAACAACTAAAATGCACCACAGGTATGGATGAATAGTATACTTGACGACACAGAGGTAGGTAGAGCAGTGGACTACTGTTTCGTACTGCTATATATTATATACTGGTGGTCTGCAAAATTCTGCACTGTTCTCCTACTATATATACTGCACACAACTAAAATGCACCACAGGTATGGATGGATAGTATACTTGACGACACAGAGGTAGGTAGAG